>NC_072738.1:132116482-132416482 GCF_026930045.1 Uloborus diversus | reverse complement strand
CAAATGTTTGATTCCTTGTGGAGTATCAAACTATTTGTTTCTTTCTGAGACGAACACTAAAAAATATTTAGCAGAAAGCAAAGAATATATTTAAAAATTTGCAATAACAAATTCAGAGAATATTTTCCTCGTATCCCACTCGTAGCAGATAAATTTCGTTTCAAAAATACCAATTTAGAAAAATGTTAGGGAAAACATTTGTGCTAACAAATCACACAATTAAAGTTCTTTCACTTGGTCATTCAATTTTTACTTCCTTTTATAAAAAAGAAAGTATTGTGTTCGCGAAACAATTTTCACTCAAAAATCGGCCTTAATTTCCATTTGCTCACCCCCGAATGAATGTTGATTTTTTTTTCAACCTGACCACACGTGGATATATGCCTAGGAACGTACAAACACCAGAAATATCCATTTTGACGATCCTCGAGTTAATTACAACGAGTTTTCTCGTGACGTCTGTATGTACGTATGTATGAGCGTATGTGCGTCTGAGTGTATGTGTGTATGTATGTCGCATAACTCAAGAACAGAATGTCCTAGATAGTTGAAATTTGGTACTTAGATTCTTAGTGGGGTCTAGTTGTGCACCTACCTTTTTGGTTGCATTCGGATGCTCCAACGGGGTCTTTTGCCCTTTTTTTTTTGGGGGGGGGGGGAATCATTGTTAATTTCGATGTAAACTGAAGTGGTGTTATAATTTGGCGGACACTTGGTGATATATCGCCAGTCTTTTAGTCGCCAAGTTTTGTCGCTAACCTGGCGACAATTTTTTTTTTTTTTCATTTCATTTATTTATTATTTTTTAAAAATCTTTTTTCAATTTTGCCACTGTTGGTGATAGTTAGAGAGTAAAGTATTGAATCACATTAAAACTGCCAATAATGAGAAAATGACATTAAATTGGAGTTAAAAGAAGTCATGTGATGCACACATCAGCTCGTTAACTTTTAGTATTGTACAAAATTTGAATATACAGTGAAATTCCGTTAACATCGAATACAAATGCAACGAAGTATCCGTCCCAACAAATTAAATTTTCAGTACGACTTTAATTTCTATTACATAGCTTGAATTCCATTACAACGGAATTTTCATTACAACGAACAAAGTTTGCCGTACCTTGAAGTTTCTAGTAACGGAATTTCATGGTATATTTAAATTTAAGGATAGTTTTACTCCAAATAATCCAACCCTCGACGGTTTAATCACTTACCGTAAGGGGGGAAAGTAAGGGTTGGACGCTAAACCCACCAAGAAACTTTAGTTTTACGTCATACTACCAATCCTTGTATATGAAGGACGCGTAATTCTAGTACTGGTAAGTAAATTACCAATCCTAGTACATGTGGTACTAGAAAGACTAATGTAGTAGAATATCGACGTGTAAGACTTATCTTCCCCACCTTTACGGAAAACATTATTGTTGCGCTAATGACAAGTTGCATTTTAATACCAGTTGTTAAGTTTCTTCTGACATTAAAAATGTGGTTTGACTCTTTCTTGAAGTTTTTTTTTTATTAAAACCTTCACATTTATTTTTAAAAACTTTCCCGGAGCGTCGTAAAAATTTAATCTCTCCTAAGTAGGAAACTAAAGACTTTTTACTACCAAAGCGCATTTATTTCGTTCAGAAAGATAATTATTTTCGTGCCGTATTTCATAATCTGTCGGTAGTAAAGCACTTTATTGAAAAGCGTGAGGTTCGTAGACGTAAATTGGTGTTGTCTGCTAAGTGATTTTTCAGTCTCCAAGTTTCAACTGCTTTATGTGTTCCTGCAACGAACGTCGTAAAATACCAATAAAAGTTTGCGCAGTCATCTTTGGCACGTAAATGTAATAGAAACAGCGAGATAGTTTCTGCTAATCGAAATACAAGTTGTGTTAGATTACTTTATTTGATTTTGAAATGTCTTACTTTAGTTAAATTACTGAGATTAAATCTTCGACTCTATCTTGGCAGAGCATTAAAAATAAAAAAGCACGTTGTTTGCAAGAAAGAACAAACGAAATATTTCGAAATGGAATTAAAGTTTAGTTTATTACTTTACGTTAGGTTTTCTTGCTTACATTAAGCAGATGAGATTACTGATTATTTATTTGTTTTTTTCATTTTCACAGTTGCATTTTTCTTATTTAATTACATTCAATATGATTATAGGATTTGTATATAACATTTTGACAAAGTGATGCGTCATTTAATAGGAGGAAAACTTGTTTCTTTTAGTCTGCTTAAAGAAAATCAGTACTTGGGCGCGAGTACACTATACATTCGAGCAATAAATTCAAGCAATAGATTTTGCTGTTTGCTGCAAGAAGTTACTTTTAGATGCAATGGTTTTTTCGTATCGAGAATGATGTTTTCAATTTCGCTTCGAGGTTTCTTTTTGTCTTGGTGGTTTGTTTAATTTACAATTTTAACCATTTAAACTACTTATTGCTACATTGTTTTGTTGGAATCATTTTACACCCAAAAGCTCACTCATCTGAATTAAAAAAGGGATTTTGAAACCTCGAATCAAGTGTCTGCAATTTACTGAATTTTTTTGTGATAATTAATTTTTTTTGGTTGTTATTTGTAGCATATATATATATATATATATATATATATATATATATATATATATATATATATATATATATATATATATATATATATATATATATATATATATATATATATATATATAAAATTAAGCAAACAGAATTACAAATATTAAACAAATTATAAATAATAAATGATGATAAAAAGGAAAAATGCAAACAGCAATTAAGTAGGAATAGAAAAAGAGTGAATCCAGAGCTCATCAGCCGTGGAGGATTCATTAATTATGGTCAAAAGACCAAAATTTTAACTATAAACTAGAAGAGAATGCTTAAGCTCCAGTACATGTAATATAGAGTAACAACGCACCACTTGCTAAGCTAAAAACATTAAACTAGAGCTCAAACCTAAAACTAAAAGCAGGGGGTTTCGCCTCGACTAATTAGGAAAACAAGTTCCGATAATTAGCCTTCCACGGGACAGTACCTGCCAATAACAAAATTGTCTTACCTTGAAATCCGCGTAAACTTATCCGGTCCGTTGTTCAGCCTGATAAAAAAGCCTGTCCATTCGTCAACAAAACATTAAAAATATAAAAGACATGTCCAAAATCATTCCAAAGACGTACCAGGTCGCCTGTTTCGCACGTGTAAAGCTTATCCACTACGGTGATTCATAAAAAAATGGTTTGTCACGGTTGTATCATACATTTACACAGTTAAACAGTTTCAAAAGAAGCGAAATGTTCATCGAAGGCTATACTTAAGCATCTGCTTAAGGAATCCCGTGGAAGGCTAATTATCGGAACTTGTTTTCCTAATTAGTCGAGGCGAAACCCCCTGCTTTTAGTTTTAGGTTTGAGCTCTAGTTTAATGTTTTTAGCTTAGCAAGTGGTGCGTTGGCCCATTGTTACTCTATATTACATGTACTGGAGCTTAAGCATTCTCTTCTAGTTTATAGTTAAAATTTTGGTCTTTTGACCATAATTAATGAATCCTCCACGGCTGATGAGCTCTGGATTCACTCTTTTTCTATTCCTACTTAATTGCTGTTTGCATTTTTCCTTTTTATCATCTTTTGTTATATATAATTTGTTTAATATTTGTAATTCTGTTTGCTTAATTTTATATTTACTTGGCTTTTTAGTTTTGCTGCGTTGCGCATCTATGGGCTCTTGGTGTGGTCTTTTCAATATTTTTCACTTTTATTATTATTTTATATATATATATATATATATATATATATATATATATATATATATATATATATATTGTATATATACTCAAGAGCCAAAACTTTATGACCACCTGTCAATAACGAGTTGGCTCACCTTTGGCGCGCAACACATCTTCAATCCGCCTTGGCATGGATGACATAAGTCCTTGGTAGATGGCCGGAAACAGATTGTAAAAAATGTTTAAGCAATTGTCACGCAAATCCGAGATATTGCGAATTGGTGGTCTTTGAACTCTGAGCTGCCGTCCCATGACATCCCAAATGTGTTCTATCGGATTGAGATCCGGTGAGTTAGGCGGCCAGGACACTAACTGGAATTCAGCATCATGTTCCTCGAACCACTCCAACACAATTTTAGGCTTGTGACTCGGGGCGTTGTCCTGTTGGAACATTCCAATTCAACCCGGAAAAACAGAGGCCATGTAAGGGTGCAACTGGTCCGCAATGTTGTTCAGATACCCTGTGGCATCCTGGGTCTGCTGTACCACAACCATGGGTCCCAGAGACGCCCAGGAGAACGTCCCCCAAAGTATAATACCGCCACCACCGGCCTGTGTATGACCTATTGTACATTGAGGGAGCAACTGTTCGCCCGGAAGACGGCGTATCCTGACACGGCCATCGCTGCGATGCATGACAAAACGTGATTCATTTGACCAGGCAACTCTCTCCCACTGATCCATGGACCAGTCGCGATGTTCCCGGGCCCAGCACAGGCGCAGTTGGCTGTGACGCTTGGTCAGCAAAGGCACACGAGTGGGAAGTTTGCTGCGTAGCCCCATATCCAACAGTGTCCGCTGAAAAGTGTGCTCCGATACTATTCTACCTGGTCCTGTATTGTATTGGGCTGTCAGTTGAGCCACTGTCTGGCTCCGGTTTTGCTTCACCATACGAGACAGTCTCCAACGATCTTTTTCTTCTATAGCGTGTGGACGTCCAATACCATGTTGTCTACTGCTGATTTCACCGTCATTCATTCACTTTGCATAAGTACTAACGACTGTAGGTCGCGAAAAACCCACAAGTCGTGCGGTTTCTGAAATACTTGTTCCGATGCTTCGAGCCATTACAATCTGCCCTCTATCAAAGTCGCTTAGATCCGCAGCCTTTCCCATCACACACAGAAGTAAGTGAAAGAATGATTCTTTAGACTCTCCATCAGCAGTTAAATACCACTTCCACCTGATCATGTGCCTTCCACGTCATACAGGCGAGTTCATTGCAAAATGTAGGGGTGGTCATAATGTTTTGGCTCTTGAGTGTGTGTGTGTGTGTATATATATATATATATATATATATATATATATATATATATATATATATATATTCATTTCTTATAAAGTTTTACTTTTTTAAAAAAAAAAACTTAGAGACCAAATAAATATTTAAAAATCTCTACTACGGGAATGTGGGGCAAAGTGAAATAGTTAATACCCCATGCCTCTTTCAAAATGAGAAAATCGAAAATTTGTTTTGAAAATGGCAGTAAAAAAAAGTGTATTTTATTGTAAAACTTGCATTGAAACATTATTATTTTTCATTTTTGGCAGTAAATTTGTATTGTCAGGAAACAAAAAGGTGGTACATTTTCATTTTTTTTTCAAGGAGCAAAATGAGAAATCAAATATTTTTCTTATGAAATACTCCCCATTTGATTTTAAAAAATATTTTTGAGCAAATAAATGAGTGAATAAAGGAAGGAATGGATAAAGGAAAATAAAATGAAATAATAAATAAATAAATACATCCGTTATTAATGTATGAAAAAAAAAAATGGCTGAATAAAGTAGAAAGTAAGTGAATGAATGAATAAATATGAGAATAATTAAATAAAGGATGTAAATGAATTCTCATATATATATATATATATATATATATATATATATATATATATATATATATAGCAGCGAATAATCGAGTAACGCTGATGTCATCAACAACGAAACTCGCGCCACGGCATGATAATTTGATATTACTTTTTGGAAATGTTTGACATGAAGGGAAATGCTTTACTTCGATACGGATTAACTGGATCCGGTAACATAACTGTTTTACTAGTAAGACTGTTATTTTAGGGGAAAGGAGAAACGAGAAAGTAATCAACAGCTTAACGCTGGAGTTTAGGGTTAATCCGCTGGAGTGAAGAATAAAATTTCAACTATCAAAATATCACCAAACAGGCAATTGCTTCGTTCATTTGTTGAAGCACTTTTCATCCGCCATACTATGATGGCCAATTTTTTAGTTAGTTAATAAATGTCTACGTAAGTGATTTAAAAAGATTGAAAAATTAAACGGAAAGAACTAGTGCCATCCAGATTGCCCTGCAAGTAGTTGGCTAATGTACAAAGCATTTAAACTACAAATAAGCTTAATATTAATTAAATAAATACTGCACCGAATAGTAGTAGGTCTCAATTAATACTTAAATTAAAAAAAAAGGACTTGATCATTTTATGAACGATTTTTTTTTCCTTACAGCAAATATTGCAATATGAGTATCAATTCTTAAAAACTGCTCGTATAATCATATTCTTTAGTTTTCAGAGGTAACTTTTGCTGACTGAGATAGCTACTAGACAGTTATAATTATACTAGAAAATGGCACTAAAAGCAGAGTAAAAATTTCGCCATTTCAGTTTGCTCCAAATTCTCCTACAGTGGCTCCCAAAAGTGTTCGTACACCTTGACATTTTGTAGTAAAACCACACTAATGCAAAACTAAATTCGAATATGAAGTCCAATTTTTTTTCACACCATTCCTATGCCATTCTGAATAAAACCCAGTAGTTTTTTTTTTTCAAAATATTGCCAGATTTTATTTCTGAAATTTGTCAAAAAACGAATAGACAGAGAAAAGATACGCCACAAAAGTCATCGTACACTGAAATATTTTCGAATAAATTCGTAATTAAAATTATCATATGTGTTTTTTTTATTATTTTTGCACTGTAATGATACTATAAAGTCATTTGCCTTTAATTTTTTGTGTATTTATTCCCTAATATTCTGCTTATTATTTTGAAATGGCAGATATGCGTAGAAAACAACAAACATGATTCGAAATTTGATTTTTTTCCCCTCACAGTAGCCGTAAATTTGTTTGAAATGTCTCTAAATTGGTTAATTTATACCCTGCTATACTGAAGTGCTTGATAAAATGCTTTTAAAACAAGATTTGGATCGAAAACAAGGTAAGAAAAGGTCAACTGGCAAAGTTAACAAAGCGTGATCGGAGGTTTACAGTTAAAAAAAACATGAAAAAATACACATTTCAGAACTGAAAAAGTTTCTGCAGAATTGAATGAAACATTTTACGTTTAATTTTTACCTAAAATTGTTCGCAGAGGTTTCTGATTAGCTGGATTAAATGGGACCTCTTCCCGCAGAAATTTTCTTGGTCGTGCGAAAAACAGTAAGCTTACGCTTTCCGTCGTAAAATCAATGATAAATAAGCTCAAAAGGTTTTGGAACAAAATTTGTCCTTAAGCTTAGAAATATCTCCTCAATCACCAAATTTAAACTTAATGGAACATATTTGGAGATATCGGTGGCTAGATTACGAAAATACACCATTGAAACGAAAAGCGAACTGGAAACAGTAAGACTCGTAGTGCGGCTGAACACTTACTCAGAAATTGCACAAAAAAGGAAAGAAAAAACAATGAAATCTATTCCCAGACGTTTAAAAGCTGTTGTTGTTACTGCATGATATTCTACTAAATAATAACTTAGTAAAAAGTTAGATTATTTACTAATTTTTTGACGTTTTTTCAAAGTGTACGAAGACTTTTGTAAGATAAAATTTCCGGCACTTTTTGGTTTTTGATTTTAAAAAAATTAAGTTTTAATGTTTTATTAAAAGCTTTCGTGTAGTTTTGTTAAAAATAGATCATAGATCTTATAATAAAATACCTATTCGGATATATTAATTCTAACCAATCGATAAGAGCCTATTTCATTGAAAGTCGTAGGTGTATGGACACTTTTGGGAGCCACTGTATATGTTTGATTTAGGGGATTTATATTTAGTACAAACAGGTGATGTAGTCGAAAAGAAAAATATCGAACACTTACTTTTCACCTCCGAGAATTTCAGTGATGGCCTTAAATATGTCCATTTCTTTCAAGGGAGGGAAATCAGTAAGAAGAGGCGCAAAGTTGGGCTACGATCGCAACCCTTTTATTGGCGAGAAAATCCTGTTCCGCTTGCTACTTCTCACCTGAATAGTAATATAGTTCGCCAAATTGGCAATGACAGTGTAAACTAAATTACGTAAATTCTTAAGCCCTTTTTCCTCACCCGTATTTTAAATAATGGAACCGTTGAATCGGTCGGGCAGCGGAGCTCAACTTGTCAGAGGTGGACAGTACACTGTTACAATTCAGGAACTTTTATGGTAAATATTACTGCAAAATGGAGCGTTTACAGTACAGAAAAAAAATTACAGTAATTGTACCGAAATAAAATAATTGCAGCGCCAATTGATACACCACGAGACTTACAGTGCAAAGCACATAATACCGTATTTCTGATGACTCAAGTGTCCTAACCAGTATGGTGGGTAGCAAAGCCGACTGCCAATCCGAAGGTTTCACGATCGAACCTGCAGTTAGAATTTTACGTTTTCTAACTCATCTATTCTACCGCAGAATTTTACAGTAACATAGGATTTTATGGTAAAAGTTACTGGCAACATGGATGCCAGTAACTTTTACCGTAAAATTTCGGGAATTTTTTTAACAGTGTAAAAGCTAAATTAAGAAATAAAAACGTCAAAAAGCCTAATGCTTTACTTTTCAGCCAGAGGTGTTTATTTATCTTAGTATAAGCTAAGTGTTTTGTGATGGTACATTAAAAATATCTACTATAGCATCTGAAATAATATTTCAGTTTTTTACATGCTGCCATTTTTCTTATTCGAAATGAAGGTATATTAAAGACTCGTTCTTATTTCCTCTTTGCTTATTAATCGAAAGAAAAAAAGTGCCCTTTTTCTGAATGTTAGGGCTATAACCGGGTTTTACTCATTAAAACCATCGCTTTCTTTGCGTTCTGAAATGCTTCGATGTCATCGTCTGTCGCTTTTATTGCTCGCTAAATATAAAAATCTCCAAGAGGAATTTTTGAGGATTTTTTTGCGAAAGGCATTTCTAAATTACAACCGATATATAGATTCTAAATGAAAGTTGGGTACCTATAAATCGTAGTTTTAAGAATGCGTACCATACTGCTTTTATTATGGGAAAATAGTAATGAAGAAAAACTAAAAGAAAATATTAATATATTGATGTATTCATTAAAAGACGATGGATTTAAACTTTTATTTTTGAAGATTTTATTTTCCGATTGCGAAATTGTTCAAAATCAGATGGCGAGTTAAGATATTGAAAATTTGAAAAAAGAAAAGAAAAAAAAAGAGTCAGAACATACAAAATTTAACTTTTTAGACGGACTCTAGGTTCCCTAACTTACATTTAGCGAAATAATCTCCATTGAAAACTATAACTAACACAAAAAACTTGACATTTGTGCGATCAAAACTCAAGGCGATATTCCGGTTCAAAGTTTTAAGGGACCATACAGAAGATAAGATTGGAACTTATCGTTCCTTCAGAATATGACAGGTTGTCAAAGTAAAACAAAAGTCAAAAATAAAACAAAACAAGGTATTTATATTTTTCATTGCTATTCAAACATTCATGCAAATTTTATTGCCGTAATACGCAAAAACACACTGCAAAACCTCAATTAACTTAAAAAACCACTCTGCACACATAATTTTAAACACATGTAAACTGCTATATTTTCCCTCAAAAAGCTTAATGACGGCAAGTGTAATATGGTATTAGTCACAAAACACTGCATTTCATTTCTCAATGAATATTTGCCGTACTAATTTCAAAATTTTTGTGTTAGAATAGTTTTTCACTGGCGATTATTTCCTTAAATAAAAGTTAAGCGACCTGGGGCCCGTATAAAAAACTATATTTTGTACTTTTTTAAATTTTTATTTTTACATTTAATTTTCAATATCATAAAACTGCATCTGATTTTGAACATTTTTATAATTGGAGTACGCATCTAGGACTAACGGTTGCGAAAATGGAGTTCTTGCCCTGTATATATAAATATATATGTAATAAAAACAAAAACAAACAAAAATGTTGGCAAATTGAAATTATTGTACAATGTACACAGCTCATAACGATATTGAATAATTCTGAAGTAAACTGTCTGAAAGTTAGTTTTAAAGTTGTTGACCTAACTCTTAATTTTTTGAAATATTCTTATTCAATATTTTAAATGATGTTGTAAATTACAAAGGCGGGAGTTTCTAAGCATTTAGAAATTTTGTTTTGCTACATCAAAGCTGCACTACTCTTAATTTATTTTGCATCTCATTTATGAAATGGCTTGAAGTGATCTCAAATTAAGGGGTATCTTTAAGCCAGACTAATAGTTCACTTTCACTGAATCAAGAATATTTATTCCTTAATTTTGAATAACTATACTACATTTTAGGAGTTCTTTTGTCGTTTTACAGTAACAAATGCAATAAAATTCTTAAAGTATATTTATGGTAATTTAAAATAAGAAATAGTGGCTTAAAGTTACCCTGAATAGCTGTAAAAAATTTCCGATTTTTCATCTGGAGATAAGGACATAATTTTTTACTGTGACCTTTAAAAAAGCAAGGCAAATAATGACTATTGTTTATGAAATTAGGACTTTTAATTTTATTTATTAACTCAAAATGACTTGAAACACGTATTTCCGTCAGCAGTTCAGTTTGTTGCGTTTGTAAAAATCAATTATTTCTTCATTTGACGAGTTTTTACGTTTTTTTTCAACGCGTTTTTTTTTTCTTTTTTGAAATAAAGCATAAGCCTATATTAGCATTGAACAGACTGTATAAGTTGGGTGGATTATCGGGACGTGTTATTCATTAGTAACCCTACTTTTAAGTAACCCTATTTTTGTAGCTGCAAATGAGCCAATTTATTTATGAAGTCATTCCCAGACTAGTATAACTTGATTTCAATATGGTAAGCAGGTTTAATTCGGCGATTTTTTGAGGGGGCGGGATTAGTTAGTTGACGAATTTATATACTTTTCCTTAAATGTGAAGACTGAAATTTCTGAGGTAACGAGGAATCGGCTAATGACCTTATCCAGTGTTTATTACGGGTTATTATGAAAATTATTGTATTTTTTGAAAATTATTGTAATACAAAAGAAAAAAAATAAATTAAGTTACTCGATTCACGCAGAGATTTTTGAGTTTTTTGCAAACTACTACTAAAATTAATGTTAAACATTTTCTACTATCTAATACCTACTTTGAGCAAATCTTGTACAAATTTTGATTTATTTTATTTATAGGTAAGTTTTTCATGGTTTTTTAAGACACCCCCAAAGGCTTACTGTCACATTTTACAAGTTCATAATAGGTTTTTGTTAAGTACCAAATTTACCCAACACTGCTATCTAATCCATCTTTCCCCGGAATGGGGTAAACGAGAAAATTAAACAAATAAGTCAAAAACTATATATAACCAACACAAAAAGAATAATGCAATCAAAAAGCATGTAGAACTTTGCTAAAACAATACAGATCTTTAAAGCAACAGAAGATTTTTTTGTCCTAAATTTACAGCCTTTTTTTTAAAAAAAAGAAAGAAAAGAAAAATAAATAAAAAGAAGTTCAGCAACATGCTCTGGTTTTCCCTATCGAATGAGAAACCCGTCTCTTATGTTGCATGCCATCTATGTCGTACTTATAGGTGCTGTTATCCAGCATGTGAAACACAGATACATAAAATTACACTTTATGGTGCCCCATACCAACCACTACCCGTGGTTTAACTGGTTGGGTCGGGCCCTTAAGGCAGCTTTCTTTTATGATCTAGACCAGGAGTCCAGCAATCTCTGGTTTTGTGCTCTACAGGTATTGATTTGCAACTGAAACTTGAAAAATTTAGTTAATACGGCACATTTACCGTCTCGCTGTCACCATTATCGAACACGGAGAATCTTCGACCAAACTGGCATCGACCAGGAACACTCCAGAAACAAGTGCCATGCCTTATCAATCAGGCCAACAAGGCGCTATGTACTTCAGATACAGTAAGGTTGATATATAATTCGGTTTTTTTTTTTTTGGCTAGTGTTATTTGTTCATCTTTATTTTTACTTTCAACCACTTACATCCCCTGCTTCTGACTGCATCACTTCTTCCAACACCTGAAGACGAATACCGTAGAAAGATAGACATAACTTTCGTCGATAAGTAAAAATACATATTTAAGAGCATTTTTTTTCATAGGCCTTGAATTCAATTTCATTCAATCTATTTCATTATGTTCGAAGACAAGAACAGTTTGTGAATGTTCAGAAGTAATTGAAAATGAAGAAAGGTAGAGGTAGAGAGATACAGAGATAATGAGAGTGATATTACATAATCATGTGGCCCGTTTTCTTAAACCACGTTTACTCTGAGACATAAAGAGAATAATGTAATGAAGTTGTAAGAGGTAATCATCTTTTTACGCTTTAATTTGAGACTCACTTAGAAATTATTTCCTCAACTATGAAACTTATGGTGCATCAGTAAAGTAAATGTTTAACAATAGGTAATTAGGAATGATCAACTGTCCATTATATTTATAAGCTTTTAATAGAAACCAGTCAGCCGGGATATCGCTCTATTCATTCCCCAGTGTATCATTTACAGGAAAGCTTTTTGTAGTTTGAAAGATTATTAGGATGGTATTTGTATGATTATTGATTAAAGTTTATTCTAACCTTTAACATTATCTTATTGAAAACGTATTTCCAACTATTCAATACCTACATTTTCTTCTGAATTATTTTTACAGTTAAAATCTTCGTATTTAACCCCCTCAATCGGAATTATGAAATATTGGACCAAAAATGTTTATATTTGGTACACAGTGTACTATGATAAAGGGTATCTTATAGACAAATTTTTGAGTTTGTAGGAGAAAAAATAAAAGAGTTATGGCACGTCCAATATTCCGGACTTATATTTTTGAAATCAATATTTCATACACAAAAACGATCAAACTTCATTATAAAATGTTCTACAGACAATTATAAAACATAATATAAGCGTTTGAAACGATTAATTAAAGATTATATATTTTTAAAAAAATCAGGAAAAAACCTCGCTTTTCAGATGAAAATCCATGATTGGAATAATGAGTCACTCTCTATCTCTCAATCCTTATATGTCAGTGTTGTCAATTCCAAAACGAAAAATTAATTCAGATTATAATAAGTAGAATGTAAAGAGTCAACTACAAAAAAAAAAAAAAAAAAAAAAAAAAAAAATCAATCATTAAATGATTAGCAGGTGTTTAAATTGTATGTCTGGTATACCGGACACCAGGTCTGATGTCTGAAGGGGTTAAAACACATGTGGCAACGACTTATATTTAATCAATTTTTTTTTGTCATTGTTGCTTGTTTGTTTTTAGTGGTACCGCAAATTGGTTCCATTCAATTTGCAGACCTATTTGATTGTATCTTGGTTTATAAGATATTTAAAAAAGAAAAAAACAATAAACGTAATTTAATGTATTTTTGTATATTAAAATTAAAAAAAAAAACAGCCTCTCTACCCCACTAGAGCGATTGGCGCCAAAATTGAACCAACGACCGTTACATATGAGTTCATATTAGGTTTTGCTTTAAGTTGTGCACAGTGTTAGAACTTATTTTGTGAAATAAAAACTTGGAAACTAAAGGCAAAGCACAAGCGGAGATAAGTTCAAGAGCTGTGAAAACTCTGATAACTTTGTACTTTAAAACGAACCGTCTGTATTACATATCTAATGCAATACATTATCTAACCATCACATTGTAATATAGTTTTCCTCATAGTTAGTCATAAAAGTTTTAGTGCTTTACGTAACGAAGCAATCAATGCATTTCCGATTCCACCCGATAGTTACCGTGCCATGTCTTGAAGTTCAAAATCTCAAAATAAATTTTGAAATCTGCTGGGACATGTTTCGTAGAAAGCTTGCCATCGGTTAGTAACGATTTCCAATTAGCGGCAGCGACGAATATAGAGCTTGAAATGTAGCTTTGATTCCATAAATTTTATTTCACTCATAGACAATGAAGTGAAGGGAAAAGGGAAATCTCTGTTGCCATAGCTACCACTATGATTATACCAGCCATTTTTCTGCTGCACGACAAGCATCATTCTATATTTAGTTATAAATCTTTTAGGACGGATGTGTTGCTGTATTTTGCTCGCTGTTTGAAAGCCGTTTACCATTGGGAATTATTGTGTCTTTTGGTATTTGGGTACGTAGTGCAAGCAACGAATGTTGATCACTGAGTTAATTGGGTTAGGAAATGCCTCGTATGTTCTTGAATTTCATTATTTAAACTTGCTTGTTTGAGTTTCTGCAAAGCATATTACAGTTATCAAAAATTTAACTCTATTTTAAATGAGAGGAAGTTTTAAGGTTGAGTAATATGTCAAAGATCACTATGACTTAAATATGTTTTCTGCAATTTCGGCTTGCGTAAAGAGTTATTTTCAAACCGTTTGAATCCTAGATGTATTACAAAATGGTTAAAAAAAATCACAATTTAAGTTTTAACTATTAGACACTATTAAACGAAGTCCCGTTAGCCTATTGAGGCAATGAAAAAACTATTAAAATAAAATAAAGTATAAATACCCCCCCCCCCCCCCAAAAAAAAAGAAAGTTAATCCTTTTACACCTAATGTAACATAATTCCTTCATATTGTCATCAATAGCTTACTCGTATTCGACCTTTTTTAGAGGGGGAAGGGGGAGGCCAAACATGTTACATGTATATGAAATACCACGCTAAAATTGTCAATATTACCAAAAAAAAAAAAAAAAAGAACAAAAAAGGAAAGTTCAGGGAAGTTGATCCCCCCCCCCCCCTTTCTCAACGCCTCTGGTGTTCATGGATAAATCGATGAAACAATTCATTTTTACCAATTTTAAAGTAAAAGATTAAATATTTCTACGTAAGAGACTTAATATTAAAGTAAAGGACTAATATCTGTTTCAGTTTGCAATTGGCAGCTTAAAACTATCGTTTTCATTTTCTTATGCATATGTGCCACAAGCATAGTAGTTTTTGGTTTTGAAATTTTTTTTGCTTAGCTGATTTTTAATAAATTTATTTATTTTTTCCTAAAGAGGTAACATGACAAGTAAAAAGTTCTTAAGTTAACGAAAGCAGTAAAAATGTTAAATATATATTGCAGTTACAACTGAGTTGAATGATAAAATAACAAACTAAATAGCAACATTAAAGCAAAGTATAAAATAGTCTTCTTTTACGCAGTTGAAACTGATGGCTATTAATTCTTCTAGATTTTAAAACTTGCTCTGAGAAATAAAAGCAATTTGTTACGAGAGAAGTCACTTGAAATGCAGCTGAAATCCAATTTTTATTTTCTATGTTAAAACAAAAAGTACTGTTCAAATGGCAGACTAGTTTCTTTTGATACAGATGTTAGAGGAAATAGCTTGTACAGCAGGTGATTACTAACTAAAAGCAGTTACGTATGACAGGTGAATTTAATTATGTTGTGATACTAAAGATGACAAATAACAGATGCTTCATGAATCCGTTTTTAGCCTACTTTCCCGTAAATGTATAAGAAAGAAGAAAAAAGTATGAAAGAAGGCTTAATGAATCTTTAAATATCGCTGGGGAAAAAAAGAGTAAAAAATAGAATAAAAATAAATATTGACAAATTAAAAAATTAGAAAGTAGAGCTTTGAGGTGGAGAAATGAGTGTCTGTACATCAACCCCCACTCCCCCTTAATACTTTTTGAGCGATTCTTGAGTCCGATTGGAACAAACTTCTTTTTTTGTTCCAAAGATCTCTTCGATAACATCGAATTCCAATATTTCACTTCTCGATTTCAACAATCTTTCGTTCAATTTTGAACAACCATAACATTAGCATCAAAGAGGAAACTTAAGTTCAATATAGATCCTTAACTTAAAGGTGATTTTGCTTCAAACAAACTTTGTTGGGAAAAGCTCCTGATGAAGAACATGTACAGAAATTATTTTTTTGATTTGAACAACGCTTCGTTCAGTTTTTAACAGTTCAAAAAAACCTTAACAACAGTGTCTACCGGTAAATTTAAGCCAAATATAAATCCTGGACTCAAAGGCAGATTTGATTCAAACAAACTTTGGAAAAAGCTTTTGGTGAAGAATATAAGTAGAAAAGATCTTTTTGATTTGTACAATTTTTTTGTTCAATTTCAAACAGGCTGGGTTCCTATGCAGAAAACCTGAAAAAGTAAGAGGAAATATTTCACAAAGCTGAACAAGAAGTTCTGTCTAGAACTAAACAAGCCTACTTTCCCTATACCAATATCGACTTTCTAGAATCTGATCAGTATTCTCAAAATTAGCTAAAATCGTAAATTATTTCAAGCATATTTTTTTAAATATTTTAAGCTGATTTCGAGAAATGAAGTATGCCTCGCTCATCTAAAGAAGTAGATACGTAAAAAATAAATAAAAGAACATATAAAATAGCAGCATCTTTTAAACAAAGCAGCTAAATACATTTTTTCTATTAAAAAAAAAATCTTGAATCTTTTTCAAAAAGGAAAAAAAAAATAATTCAAATTAAAAGCTCATTAAAATAATCATATCAAAAAAAAAAAAAAATCGTTTGTTTTTCCCCTGTTGCCAAAAAAATTTTAAGAATGAATTAATGTACGTTCAAAAAAAAAATAAATAAATAAATAAATAAAAACAATAAAATGTCAACTTAGAAAAATAATTTTCATTGTCAATAAAAAGAAAAAAAAATCGTCTGCGCATATCTTTATGTAGAAACATAAAGGACTCCGAATTTTTCCGCCAAAAACTGAATACATAAATTAAAACTTTAGCTTGAAAATAAAATCAAACATATTTAAAACAATTATTTCACAGTAAAAACCACGGCTGTGATGTCAGAATCAGAGTCCATCTGATTTTGGGACAAAAGAGTTAGATTCGAGAGCCGAAAGTTTTAAATTCAAAGACTCGGAGTTGAAATCGGTCATTTCCCCAAAAAGTCCGCAAGTCTACCAATATTTGCAGAGACGGAGTAGGACTTATTATTTGATAGAGGAGTTGGAGTCAGAGTCGAATATCCAAGAGACGGAGTCAGCCATTTTTCCTCCGTGCATAAATTTTTGCCAAAGCTACGAAGTCAGATTCAAAGTCTGGAAGTCAGAGTCCGAGTAATTTTCCGGCACAGGAGTCGGAGTCAGGAGCGCCAAAATTATCGGAGTCGGAGTAGGAAGTAGGTCGTTATGAGCTATTTCCAACAAAGTTTGTTTGAAGTAAATCCGTCTTTAAGTTCGGAATCTATATTGACTTTCAGTTTCCCCTTAGGCGCCAATGTTAGGAGATTTGAACTGTTCAAAATTGAACGAAAACTTGTTCAAATCAAAAAGATATTTTTGATACATGTTTTTCATCAAAAGCTTTTCCCTACAAAGTTTGTTTGGAGCCACTTCGCCTCTAAAATCAAGATTTATTTTTGATTTGAATTTCCCCGTAGGCACTAATGTTAAGTTTTTTTGAACTGTTCAAAATTGAACCAAAAATTGTCCAAATCAAAAAATGAAGTCCTCAGCAAGATGTCCTCACCGAGATCTTTCTAACAAAAAAAAAAAAAAAAATGTTCGAATCGGACTATTCATTCAAAAGTTATTAGGGGGGGGGAGACAGACAGACAGACCGACAGACATTTTTCCCCATCTCAATACCCTACTTTCCAATTTTTAATTTTTCAATATTTATCTAACTTTTTTTTTTTTTGACTTTTTTTTGTTTTTCGGGATATTTTTAAGATGCATTAAGCCTTCTTTCATGCTTTTTTCTTCTTTCTCTGACTTTTACTGGAAAAGTAGGTTAAAAACTGGAAAAAGTGGAAAATTTGAAATTTGTCAGAAAAATCAGAAAAATGTTCAATTGTGAAAAAGGGATAGAATCATTTTCTGGTTAAAAAATCAGAATACACGACATATCAGTTGTGTTTTTATAATTTTTTTTTAAATTAAAGTTTTATACGGTAAAAATATTTGACAAAAATTTGGTGTCGATGCTATTTTATTTTCCTTTTCCTTTTTTTGTGCCTGAAAAAAGCATGAGTATGAGTATAAATAGGAATTTTTGCTTTTGTACAACTTCTATAGATATGTCTTGCATTTTTCTTTTATTTTAAGAAATATTTTTCTGCCGTGCATATCAGATGTGCTCATTGTATTGAAATCATTTTCTTTGCTTAGCAACTAACTTTTTTGTATACTTTTTTGCATATATTTTTTTCTTTGTGACTGTTGTGTTTGAATACTTTCAATATGTAACAATAAAATTCTGATCGTGAAATGAAATAATTTCCTTATATTGATAAAAATTAAACCATTGTTTATTCGAATCAAATTCAAGATTAAAAAAAATAATGTTCACAAGGATAATAATTTTGAATTATGAAAATATTCACGTAACTGTTATTTACACAAAACATACGATTTTTATGGTAATCATTTACTAGTATAACGATTGCGCTCCCCTGTTAACGGAAAGCACTGAACCAATTTCAGCTATTAAATGAAGTTTCTTTGTGTGTTTTTTATGCCTTGTAAACAAATCTATATAATTTTGCTAAAAAGCATGATTTTTTATCCTAATCAATCAAAAGTCTGAATAGTTGAAGCTTTGTTTTGGTTGTTATCTATATCATGCGGATAAACTGGATGTATTATCACGGATAATCCGGATTTTGGATTATCCGGATAGTGCCTAGTCCCAGTTAGACCGAATAAATGAGGTTGTACCGTATTTCGATAAAAAAATTTTTAAAAATTAGTATTAATCTATAAATAAATGCTTCATAAAAGTTTTTAGTGTTTTGCATATTTTTAAATAATTAATTTAAAAAACACATCAACAGTTCGATAGCTGAAAATTTAATATTGTCGTCATGGAATCATAAGAGAAACTCTGGAAAAGTCACGGAAATTGACGGTTAATCTGAAATAGTCACAGCGGTAAAGCTTTTTCGGTGTGAACAAAACTCGCCATCATGCTGTCACTGATACGTTTTCAAGATATTGTAGCTAAAAAATGTATACTTTGCCGAAAGTAATCTACCAGATGCATAAAGAGTAATGAGAATACTGCTTGAGTGTATCAGTTTCACTCAAGAGGAGAGACTATTGTACAGGTATTAGTTATAAAAGCAAACCTTGGCTTCTTATGAAGAAATATTTATGGTATTTATTCGTTTAGTTTCCTTTCTGGTTTAAATCAATCTTAAGCAAATGCAAAAAGGTAAATAATTATTCTATGATTTTAGTTTAAAGTTTTACTAACTAATACTGGCGTGACTTTATTGGATAAACTAAACTTGTTGAAGTTCTTTGACGGGCGATTTTCTAAATAATGTCCCGTGCATAACGCTAAGTTTTTAATTTTTTTCCAGCTAACCAAAACCTTCAAAAAATAATGATATTAGGGAATAATACATGCTTCAATATACCATCAAAGCATAACAGTAAATCCCATATTTAATTAATAATTACTTGAATAAAATAAAAAACTTAGCGTTACGCACGGAACATTTTTTTGAGAATTGCCCTGATATATTCATATCACTCATATCAAAAATATTAATTGGTTGTGCTCAATATAATCACTCCAACATTTTATTTTCATGTCTTACTAACATAACCTTTGTTATTTTAGGAATGACACAAACCATGTTTTAAGATCATAAGACTCTTACTTAAATAAACTTAATTATCCTGAGTTCTCCTCTTTTAAAATCCGTAGTAGATTCCTTTCTGGCACATAGATGCTACTGAAAATTAGATTAATCGCAGTAAGCGTTTTCAAGCCTCCCCAGTGAAGTATTTGCCGGAGGTGAAGAGCTGAAACGTGACTCCCGCAATATTTTTAAGGAGAGTTTCTTTAAAGATTGTAAGATATCGTTATGAAAGCTCGTGCTTATCGCAGTTTTTGAGAAATGTTGTCCTAAGTATGAGAAGGAATTTTGTCTTAGCTTATCTTATGTAAATTTTTGCAAGAAAAAAAAAAGTTTTCTTATTTTGATACTGGGTTCCGTTTTATTGCTTTGCTGTTTTAGTTATCATTTTGAATTGGAAGCAACAGATCGTTATACAGTTCAGGTTTTGGCAAGACTGAGATACATGCAGCAAATTTGATTCAACTTCATTACAATAATTTTTTGTAAGGGTGTAGAGTAGGGGCACTTTTATTTTCGACCTTTTCTGAAATAGAAAAATAACGTTCATCTTATCACTATGCATCTTCTTTATGCTTTAATTTTACAGTCTCAGGGACATATTATTTTTTTTAAGGATTTGTTATGCTTAGTCTTTTATATTTTGTAGAAATTTTAATGTATTTAATTCAATTAGCGTATTCCTTTACATTTGAATGGAATTTTTAATGATAATGTCTAGTTTAGTCTTTTAGGGAGTTTAACAGGTTTTAAAACTTGTTTATATTTGTTTGTTGGCTTTTGTTTTCAATTTTAAACTTTATCAAAACGAAAATATAACGTATTTCATTTCAGACAAGTAGCGAAGCATTCAACAAATATAGCAGCAAACATTAGGTTGTTATGCAGGTTACACAATGCCGCCATTTAGGAAATCTTTTGTTTCTAATTTAGCTATATATTTAATATATCGTCAATGCGCCTTTTTTTATACATTCCAGTGAATTGGCTTTTGCCTGCTAAAAATATCGATAGTATATTTATAAAAAATATCTACTTTTCAGTCTCTTTTGGTCCTGATTCAACTGAAATTCCTTAAAATAAACTATTGTTGATCAATAAAATTTACTAGCATCAAGCTAGTTAACCTGTAGCCTGTTAGTTAATTTATTTCGAAATGTTGTTTGTGTTAGTAAATTTTTACTATTTTAAAAGATTTCTTTTCTTTTCTTTTTTCCGTTTTTGTTTTGTTTTTACTGTATGTCTTTCTGAAAATTCAATAACAAATGTTACTAAAAGGTATTTTTTTTAATGACAGATAAACCAATGAATATTATCTAAATTAAAATATAATATACATGCGCATTGCTAGTTCTACTAATTCTCAACATAAATTACTGACAACCATTCCCAGTGTTTAATGCTTAACATTTTACAAAATATTTAAATATTTAACTAATTTCCAAATGGAACTTTTCAATAGCCAACTTTTGCGAAGTACAAACCTTTATCTTAATTTTTACAATAATTAGGTTCCAGTAGGGTTTTAAAAATAGACTTCAAAATGGATGATTCTATATAGAAAAAAAAAGTTTTACTGGAAAAAATACTTCTGCACTTCAGCTCTGCACTAATTACAGCCTAATTTCGTTAACGCCCAAGGGGAAATAACTGCGCGTAAAAAATAAATGCGAGCGAAGTTTACGTAGTCGGAGGCATAGAACTAAGAATTTTTTGTTGCAAAAGAATCTTGTGAAAAGCACCTGTTCCTGTTTTACAATAAGCTTTGTTTCTTCATGATTCACTGCAGTTTAATAGAAAACAAAGTTATTTATTGATCTAGAATGTAAAATTTATGCAGTTGACGAATTTTTTTAAAAAAATGTTTTTTTTTTCTTTTGTGATTTAATAATCTCAGAAAAAAAATGATTATAGCAAAAAAGAAGGATATGGCACACACCGAAGGATTGAGTGGAGGATATAATTCTGTGCTGCATATGCTGCACGTATGTGCACGAACTGTGAGCAGGTGCAGGAGAGACGTCCCCCACTCCCTCCTGTGACCTTTTTGAGCATTCGTGTTCTAAACAATGGCAAATCGAATTTATTTGTTAAATCTGCTAAAAAACATAACTTTTATTTTTGGAAGTTAATTTTTCACTTTAAAAAAAAAAAAAAAAAAAAAAAAAAAAAAAAAAAAAACAAGATCCATTATTACTACTTTTACACGCAGAAAAGTGAAAGATAAAATATTTTTGCAATGGAATATTTTCTATTTGATTGATAAATATGTTCGTGATCAAATGAATGAGTGAATAAAGCAAAAAAATAAATACATAAATAAACAAATAAGTGAATTATTAAATGAAGAAGAGTAAATGAGTTTATTTATAAATGAATGCGTATGGGAATTTATTAGTGATTTAAGGAGAAAAGAAATAATTATTTTACTTTACCCCATCTGTTTTTGACCCCTACGTACTTGACTCAATGAACAAAACATTCAAAGCTAAATTAAGCTCAATACTAAAGAAAGAAATATATTTAACCGAATATAGTAGGTCTAAGTTAAAATACTAATAACAGGAACTTTACAATTTTATAATTAAAACAAAATGACTTATAACATCATATTAAAATATCAGTATCAATTTTTGAAAATTGCTTGTATTTTACACTGTAAAAACGATTCAGAAACGTTCCTGGAAAATAATAGGCAGCTGATGTGCCCAATTTCATCCAGTAACATATCTTGGAAAAATCAGGAACGTTTTCCGCTAAAAGTCAGTAACCTTTCTGAAATTAACCTTGAAACTTTCTGAAGAAGTGCGAAATCTCCCCTGTTAAAGCCAGTCATGTCTCTAGAACCTTCTAGAAAATTAAGCAGTTTTAGTGTTTACATAAAAAGTAGTCGAAAACTTTGTACTGCATAGTGAATAAAATATGACAACGTATATAAAGTACAAATTCAAAATGAAAAAAGGTTAAAAAACCAGCAAACAGCTGTTTCGGCACTCTAAAACACAAGTGCCATCATCAGTGCAATTAAAAACGAAGACAGGTTCAACCCGACTAAAACACAGTCGAGGCGAACATTGGAATGAGAGACGAGTTGTAAAAGATATGAGAGCAGTACCGGAAACGATGACGTCAAGGTTACGTCAGAACTACAGAGGACAGTTGCACTCAGGAGAAAACGTCACGGACAAAAAATAAATCAAATAACAGACTTCCAAACATTAGGAAAAGGGGGAGTGCTAGACAAATCATTGACGATTAAATTAGCATTTTTCCATATGTAATATGACTCCCAAAAATCTAAATCATGAATGGACGAACACTCGTGAATAACTTTGGCGGAAGAAAAAATAAAATTAGGGCCACAAGACCAACAATGTTGAGCAATAGAGGAGCGTTTGAGATCCTGTTTTTTCAGTTTTAGTGTTATTATTTTATTCAGTTTTATTTTAGTTCAGTTCTATTTTATTCAGTTCAGTTCTATTCAGTTCAGTTCAGTTCAGTTCAGTTTTATTTTATTCAGTTTTAGTGTTATTGATTAGAACCTTCCTGATTTGCCAAGAAGGCTCCATAAAAATCAGAGCGACCACGGCCAAAGCTGTGCAAGAACGAACCAACTTTATCGCTTGCCTGCAATTCCTGCCTTGTAAAGCTGCAGCTATCCACTGACTTTTCCGCTCTCATTAGCAGCCTAGTCAACCTGGACAGGCCATAAGCATCCTTAGGCCGATACACTTAATAAACACGCTTATTCAATCTTTAAACTGGTTGCTAAAAATATTTTCCACAACAGTGAAAAGTCTGCACGCGTGTAACTTGTACGGCTTCAGGAAACTTTTTTGTGAAGATACTTGTTTTTACGGGGAAATAAGTGAAAACATGTGAAATCCCGAGACGTTCCACGGAAATAACCAGTAACGTTTCGGAATTTTTTTACAGTGTATGTTCTGATCGTCAGAGATAACATTTTCCTACCTGGAAGACTACATGTCTTACTACGTAGTTAGAATATTACTAGATAGGGAGCGCTATTAACATGGTATTTATTTCGTCATTGCACTCTACTCCGCTATTCCACTTTGCTCCACAATCCCCTATGACGTTGTCAGAAGAGTGTAGCATTCAACAGTTTCTTTTGAAGTAGAATACACCGGAAAAAAAACGAGCTGATGTGTGCATCACATGACTTCCTTTTACTCCAATTTAATGTCATTTTCTCATTATTGACAGTTTTAATGTGATTCAAAAGTTTACTCTCTAAATATCACCAACAGCAGCCAAATTGAAACCAGATTAAAAAAAAAAAGAATTTTAAACAAAGGTCGAATTTGTCACCAAGTTGGCGACAAAACTTGGCGACCAAAATACTGGCGATATATCGCCAAGTGTCCGCCAAATTATAACACCACTTGAGTTTACATCGAAATTAACAATGATTTCCCCACAAAAAGGGGCAAAAGACCCCCTTTGGAGCATCCGAATGCTACCAAAAAAGGAGGTGCACAACTAGACTCCACTAGGAGTCTAAGTACTAAATTTCAACTTTCTAGGACATTCCGTTCTTGAGTTATGCGACATACATACACACATAAGCACATACATACGTACATACAGACGTCACGAGAAAACTCGTTGTAATTAACTCGGGGATCGATAAAATGGATATTTCGGGTATCTGTACGTTCCTAGACATATCTCCACGTGTGGTCGGGTTGAAAAATAAACTCAACATTCATTCGGGGGTGAGCAAAATGGAAATTAAGGCCGATTTTTGAGTGAAATTTTTTCGCGAATACAATACTTCCTTTATTGTAAGAGGAAGTAAAAATGAAGTGGTACTAAGCTAACATGCATGGTTCAAAGTTACTCGACGTAAGCATTTTATCCCTTAACATAAATTTTGTTAAAATGTTTCTGGAACTGACATTTTTTTTCTAAATTGCGAGGATGGTGACAAAACAGCCAAAATACTTCTACATTTCAAAATCAAATATGTACTACTTAAAAATGTATCTTTTCTTAAGAAGGCAGTTTATGACACAAGACAACAAAAACAAAGAAAGATTTTCTGCCTTGTATTTCCTTCAGTCTTACTTATCATTCTTTAAATGTATTTTGAGGGGGAAAAACGCGCTATTAATATTATTTAGCGCAAAAGATATTATGGGAAAAGAAAGCGTCTCTTTCAACATAAATGCATTTAGGTCGCCTTTTATGTTACATCTTAAAACCTTTAACACTTTTTAAAGAAGAATGTTTCACTGATTTTCTGCAAACTGCATTTTCTTCCGTATTAACCATAGTTTCTTGGAGTAAAACCTTTTAAGAGCGTGTTTGAAATATAATTTCGGGAAGTTTCAATTTATTTACGCTTCATGAAGTAATTCTTTATCTTTTGTGTGAAGCTCTCCAAACTTTGTTTATGTTAGATTTTGACTGTTCCTGAAACTTTTTTTCCTGTCATCATATTTAAAATATTATGCTATTTAGATGAGAATAATCGTCCTACATTAAAAAGAAAAGTTTTTAGCTCTAAAAATCGTGGAAGTTTGATGGTTTTAAATGAAACACATCTTTGTTTTTATTAGTACCGAGAGATTCCACTTCGATGTTTAAACTCTTATCATTATTTTAATTGGTGTTGCTGTTATCTTCTTTTATCTTTCTTTAGAAAGGTAAAAATCAGTGTACCGATGAATCACTAGAAAAAGAAATGTTAAATCTTTTATTACTAAATATTGTATTTAAAATTCGGAACTTCTTTTTTATGTATATGTATCTGTTCTCGCCGTTTGTTATATTTTCAGCTTGTAACGTTGAGAAAAAATAGATAAGCATTAACTAATGTACCACCCAAATTCAAAATAATAGAATATCAGAACTGTTTGAACAAAACATGTCTCTGAGTCGGGAAAATGAACGCATGCCAATTAAAAAGACTAAAGCATGTTATTCATAAATGGGTAAATCTATTTAACCCATTCCATGACCAGCCCGAAAACCCTTAACGCGCATGCCGCAGATAACGAACGGAGTTGCTTTTTGCTACGTTGTAACAGCACTTTTCTCCCCATTTTGCTATCGAGATTTTAATGTTGTTTTTGCTGTTGAGCTGCATTCGAAAATCGTTTCGCTTTATTAGTTTTTAGGTACTAGATTAAATACTGCAATAAAATACGAGGTTGCTAATATGTGCTAAAATATTCATTAAATTTACACAGTAAATAATGGGCAAATTATAAACAATATATGATAAGACGGAAAGCAATTATTTTTGTTACACTAATTATTTTATTGATTTATTTTTCTTTTTGCTTTTATCTCAGTATATCATTTTTTTTTCTTTTTATACACTTAAGAAATCAAAACTATTAAATGTAAGAAGATCTATCTTTCAAAAGGGCTCAACAAAACATTCTTCAAACAATTGACTGATCGATCCACCTGTGAGTATGGGAATTGAATGGACAAAAACGCTTTAACTGTGGGAATGATTTTCTAAGCGGATAAAAAGTATTCTTCGGTTCCTTTTGATACATTGTGACCCTTCAAAACGACCAATAAACACAGAGACATCTCTTTGCTTTTCGGTTCTTTTATCGTAATTGCGATGACTTTTAAATCCCTTCTGAGTGTCCAGATATCAGTTGCTCAAGCGTGGGAAGTATTTTAAAGATAAATGATTACAAAAGATCAAAACTTGCGGCTAATCCCCTATTTTCCTAAAGGATACTTTTGTGCATGCAACTAAAAGCCCCCAGCAGAGAGAGGAATAACAGAGGCGGCCTGGGCGGATTCCCTAAGGAGGTGTCACCCTTGGTATCTTGTGGTCAACCCTTCCACATTATTTTCTTACAACAAAACAGTCTGAATCAGAAAGGAATTTCAAAGCAAGCTTTACTTCTTGTATTTCGGAACATGTCTTCAGAAGAAGAAGAAAAAAAAAAAAGAAAAGAAAATCCTGCTTGAAATCGAGTCGAATTGTTTTTCTTTTTTTAAACGTACTTGGGTACATTTTAGTTAGTTTCATAGGATTATTTACTAATTAAGGCAATTTGATTATTGAAAAGAAACCAAATATTTTATTTCTATTTTTTAAATCTCATAAAAGAAGGTGCAGTTAAAACATTGGAGCTATTTTAAAACAATAAATAAAATCTGAAAAAGAAAGGGAGAAAAGGAATGTTTCGTTTCGTATGAGTAATGCGAAAAGAGCTCAAGATATTATCATATCATTTGTACTATAGTATATATTTTATTTTGTTTTCATGGCTAACTATTACGTCTAGTCAATGCGGTCGTCACAAGTTTTGTTTGTGAAATTAAAAATATTCAAAACCGTATCACTAAAAAACCAACAAAGGGAGCCGCGAATATAAAAAGTTATAATTTAAGTTTGAAAATATCATCATTTAAAAATAAATAAACAAAAAAATAAATAAATAATAAAAAATAATGATAGTATACAAATAAATAAAAAGCGTAGTAAACACATTATAATTAAAAAAAACAAAAACATACTCGTACAAAATTAAGATATGTAAGAGCATTAAAAAAAATATTATTGCGTAAAATAAATTATAAAATTTGAGAATTATGAAACATTTAGTTAAGGATGCTTGTGTAAGACGGTGGATTTTTGATAAAAAGAAAAAAATATTTCCGTTTCTTTGCTTTACTCAAGCATAGAAATATTGGTAAAATGAGTAAGGAAACATTTTCACATTTGTTCATTATGAGTTCAAATGCCAGAATGCTAAGAAACAAAGCTTCCACGAAAAGATAAAAATGTATTGCCTGAATATTTAAAGCATTATACGTGTCCCATCCAAGAATACTTGAAAGGTTAATATCTTAGTAAAATAAAATAAATTACAACAAGTTCTGTGAAATACTATAAGTTACATCCCTTTTGTCTAAGGAAAAGAGCTTGATTACCGCTCCCCTAAAAGCACCAGAACCCAAAGGAGAAGCGCAATAACAGGGTTCTGCCCCTGGAAGGATCGCCAACACATATTCGGCCGAAGCAAAAACTGCTAGAAACGCCGTGACGACACAGGTTCGTCAAAGGCAGTTAGGAACCATTTTCTTGCGACGAGCCTGAATCGGCCAGGGCAGTTTTAACACAAACTGCGCGGCCGATCTTGTATCAGCCGGGGCAAGGAATGTGTTAAACAATTTTTTAGCAATGATTTTAAAAATTTATGGATCATTAACAAACTGGAAAAATAAATAAATTTTTTATATGGGTCAAAAAATTAGAATAATCTATTCATTCAATGTGAATTTTAAAAAGTACCGAAAATACTTGCATACCTGTTACCCTATAGTTTGCCACAAGTATGGAGCTTTGCGTCCGGATAATTTTACGCTCTTTTAAACGCCTTTTATTGCTCAAAATGGGTCGCCAAGGTGATAAATAGGAAAAAAATAAAGTAACATATTATACCATTTCTTAAAGTTAGAAAAATAAACTATCCAAGTTAATTCAAATGAACGTTTTACAATCTATGGTATATAAGGTTTTAAAGGAATATAGAAGGACTGACCAACTAAAAAGTAACCGAAGTAAACAAGGTAGAAAAATCGTAACACCTGACAGAGATGAACCCAAATAAAAGTAAATTTTCCAAAATAATCGTTGAAAAATGCTTCTTACGTCCAAAAGTGTTGGACAGAATGTATAGTTATCCCTACACTTGGACGGTTGCATAAACTGCAGTTTTAATTGCGGATCTACGAAGTAAGGCCAAAGATAAACATGAAGCAGAAACGTGCTCGAATTCCTGAAGCAAAGATAAACTCCAACAGAGGCAACAAGGTTGGAAAAGCATTATATTTAGTGATGAATCTTTTTTTGAAATATCTGTGAACCAAAAAAAGGGGTTCGGGTTTGACGTTTAAAAAGAAAAGCGTATGTGAAATCTTGTGTAAGACGTTCTCTTCACTTTCACACACCCTTCTTGGTTTGTGGGTGCATGAGGGCTGCTGGAATTGGGAAGTTATATATATCTTAAAATAAATCAATACGTGACTTCCGCTGTTTATCAATAATACTGCATGATACTTCATCTGAGGCACAGCAGTTACACATTTAGTGACACATTTTATCTTTCAGTAAGATTCTACTCCGTGTTATATCTCTAAATAGATTCATAGACTTCAAACAGAAAGAGGAATTTTTGTATTATACTGATTAAAAAACTCTACCAATCTCGATACGATCAAGAATTTGTGGTACAGTCAAATCTAAAGAAAGCTGTTCAAGACCTGGTGCCCGCCAACAAAATCGAGCTCGTTGCCGCATTGAAGAGAGTATAGAAACAGTGTCAGAAACGATTAATGTAAACAGGTGGTAGAATCCGTGTGAGAAAGGACGAAAGCATTGAATCCAGCAAAAAATGACGCATTCTAGCATTGATATTGTTTCTTTTTAAAGTGTTTGTTCCTCCTTTAATTTAAATATTCCAATTTTTTTACTCAATGTAAATCTTCATCAATATAAACTTTTGGATTATTATGTCTAAAATTATTTTTAATTGAGTATATTTGAAATGAAATGCACACTTTAAGGTCTGAAAAATGTGGCACATTCATTTAAATACTTAATTTTCACTTCTATTTGATTAGAATAAACTTGTTTCCGAAAAGTTAGAAGTATTCTATTATTTTGAATTTGGGTTGTTAATTCCTTTAAATAATAGAAATGAAAAAAAGGTTAATCATTACACTATTATTGGTAAATCTTCTTTTCCTTTAAAAATATAATGTGAGATTTATAGACACTAAAAATAATTTTTAAAACGTTTTCTTAATCAATTCTGCAGATTCTGTACTTCGATTTAAATTAAATAATTAATACACAAAGGAAATGCAATCTTTCTTTTCTGGTTAATACGTCTTGTTTCTTTTAACGGGGTCAGACTGTATGCTTTATTAGTTTTTATTAGTACAAACATATTATAAAAATTGTCACTGATTGCGAAGACCAAAATAGAGTTTTATTGCAAAACGTACGTTATAGTGCTTTGACGTGCGATACGTCTGTAACACGTTAACCGTGTGTTATGATGAGTTGGCACAAATCCCTTCAACATCACTATAGTTGGATGGGTTAAAATGATAGTGGCATCATAAGTCAAAAATTTCACTAATCAAGTTAAACGTGGATTTGGGTTTCTCACTTCTTCCTCTATTAAGTATACCAATTGCGCATAAAAATATTAAATTATATTGCTCTCTTGGGAAGTATGAAAAAATTTCCCACTAACGAAAACTTTTGAACTCGTGCGAATGACGCGGTAGGGGAGGAAACATGCTAGCAGGAGCATGCTCGTTTCATAAGTACTTGTCTTTGAGCAGGAATAAGTAATTGGATGGATCAAGTCCAACCAGTAGCATTGGAAAAGTAGACGCAAAAGATCCTAAGTCACGTGATTTAACTACGACGAATGCTTGACACGTTTTAGGTGAGAGTATTGAAAGAAACCTGAGTTCCTCCAATACTTGGCGTCAAAATCGTTTATATGACTTGGGATCATTGCTTCAAGAATAAAATGCTTTACCCCCTTCGCCTTTTTTTATTGTCCGTTTTCCTCGAGAAGGCACTTGACTGCGCCTTCGTCACGTGGTATCAGATGATTCTACTTTGCTGTTTCCCGTAGAAGGCATATTCGGGTCATAGCATTATGTCGTAAAAGTAGCAGTTTTTAAAATGTAAGATTAACGAAAGTAGCTACAGAGAAGTGAAGCAAGTGATGTAAAGGTTCTAAGACTTAGTTTATACATTAAAAAACGCGCCAAAGTTAAGTTGTATCTTTTCCAAGCGCGTGGATATGCTTACCGATCACCCTCGCGTAAAATGAAACTGCATTCGAGAAGTGCTTTCTCGTGGAAAACGGCCAATACTTCTCATGTTCCTTGTATGTAATGACTCAGTAAACCTATCGTAAATTTTAGAGTGATAGTGGTGTAAATCATTAAAGAAATTTTAAAACAAGTATCAAATAATTTTCGTAAAAGTTGATACACAATAGAAAAAATACGTATGTTTAAATACAAATCCTTCTCTTAGAATTTAATTTTACGTAGTCCTGATTTTTTTGCAGTTGTTTTGCTTTCAAATGCTCGAGACTATGTTAGGATAACTTATGCCACTCTCATTCTAAAAATGAAAGTTGTACTTACATTTTACTGAATTTTTTCAAGAAATGCAACTGGGCTGTGCCTGTCAAGAAAACCAATCCACCCCTCATGTGAAATATTGCCATAATCAATCCATTTGTTTAATTTTCAAGTTGAAATGCATTTTCATTAAACTTCATTTTGATCACAAACAGTACATTTTCATCTTAATATTTTAATTACATTAATCAAGGTTATCAGTGAGGTTATTGTATTAATTTTTAAATACATTTGTAATTTTTCCAAACAAGCATTTTATTTTTGAGTAAAAATGTGACAACGTTCATACATGTACATGTAAAAAAATAAGAAAGAGTTAAAAGACTCTACAAACAGCTGTTCCGAGGTTATGAAAACAAACCCCTTCATCAGTGCAAAAAATTATTTTATGCGCTGATGCTTTTATGCTTCAGATATTTCGTCGGTGATGCTTCTAAAACTTTTATGCACCGATGAAGGAGGTTTGTTTTTATAAACTCGAAACAGAGATTTGCTGGGTTTTTAAACCCTTTTTAATTGTTTTTTTTTAATTTGTATATGTATAGACGTTGTCATATTCTTACTCATTTCATTGTACAAAGTTTTCGACTGCTTCTTATACATATTCTTTTGCATATGAATTTTATTTCTGAAAAGTTATGTATTGCAGCTGACAACATATAAAACCGGTTATTTACTGCTAGGTAAAAATCGATTGAACCATTTATTAGAGACATTTTATGAGACATTTTAATACTTTTAACTGAAGAAGCAGAAGAAGTGAAATGCTAATGGATTTTAAAGGCGTATTTCTAGCACCCAACTTTGAATTCTTCTTGCATGTTAATTTTCTAATTGTTCAAAAATGTAAAACTCCAATTAATCTTTCGGCATTCATCAATCAATGGCAACTTAAGCTACTTCGTTTCCCCTTTATTAGGAATATTAATGACACCATCATCAATTAAATACTGTCATTTTCCGCTCGAATAATAAGGTCGAGAAAGTAACTTGTGATGAAGAGTTGACGGAACGGTCTTAGGAGGAAAAAGAGTCTCAGATACATGTAGATGCAATGCTGTTATATAAACGCACAGAAAAGTTCTTTTAGTAGTTTGAGCAAATTTTCATGCAAATAATAAGTCTACTGGTGATTTATTGCAGGTAGTACAGGTAGTTACCAAAATAATGGAAACACCTGTGAATAAAAGTGACATTTTTGAATGTGCTTCGCAAGTAATCTTTACTAATAATAAAGCTGAAAGTCTCTCTGTCCGGAGGATGTCTGTAGGGTGTCTGGATCTCTGTGATGCGTATAGCGCCTAGACTGTTCGGCCGATTTTCATGAAATTGGGCACAAAGTTAGTTTGTAGCATGAAGATGTGCCTCGAAGCGATTTTTTGAAAATTCGATGTGTTTCTTTTTCTGTTCCAATTTTAAGAACAAAAATATAAGATGGACGAGTAAATTGCGAAATTATTATAACGTGGAACCGTAACATGGGCACAAGCCAATAGGCGAGGTACGAAATTATTATAACGTGGAACCGTAACATGGGTACAAGCTAATTGGCGAGAAGATTCACCATACATTATTTGTAAATATACAGGCGAACCAAAAGACCTTTTAATTTTTTTATTTTGGGCAAAGCCGTGCGGGTACCACTAGTAAAGAATAAAACTAAATATCTGGTTTTTTTTATAAATAGCAATGTACACATTCTGGTAGCATATAGTGGCTTAATTGAAGTTCTGGAAGACTTACATTTTTTTTCAAGCGCGTGAAATGTCTGGCCTCTCATATTTTAAAAGAGACCAAATTGTTGGAGCGTGTCCAACTGGAGCAAGTGTAACTGAAATATCTCAACTTTTTGACGTTTCTAGAGTTACAGTATCTAAAGCCATGACAGTAGACACACAGCGCGGTAAGACAAGCTCGGCAAAGCAAAATAGCGAGCGGAAAGATAAGCTGAGTGAAAGAAACTGACGAGTACTGAAGCGAATTGTGATGTCTAAAAAGGAAATACTGGCAGCAACAGTTACCACAGAACTCAATCACTATTTGGATTCACCAGTGTGAGTGATTACAGTCAGAAGACATATTCATTAACAGAACATTTACGACAGAGTATCGATTCCCAACACACTTGTCACAGAGTATTTCCATTATTTTGATAAACACCTGTATGTTAGCCGTATTAATATACGTAAGCTAGTTATTATTATTTAAATCTCTGTAACAATGGTTTCCCACTTCCAAGTGTTTGAGGGCCGCTCATAGAACCAAAGGTTTAGACGTTGGCTATAAGGTAACTATGGCTTTAAATACTGAATTAAAGAAGCTTAACTTTAAAAAATAATAATTAGAGCCAGAATATTTAACGCTTCAATTTCATTGCATGATGTTTTTGTATATATTTAGTTTGGATTTCATCCAACTAAACGCTAAGCGAGTCACCTAGTGAAAATGTATAGATTGACATTTCCCATGCATTGGTATAACCAAACAGCCTTTGAGTTAAATGGATTAATTGCAAATAGTGCACGAATACGTCAAAATTACGTTGGAGTTTCTAGATATTTGTAATTGAACAATTTAATGCATGAAAATACACAATGCGAGATCTGTGTACTTCTGATTGACGATTATAGATTGCTGTAACCGCGTGACGTTATGGTTATCTGTCGAGTTATTGTGTTAGAATCGGTTTTAGTTTCATCTTAATAAGTAGTTGCACTACATAATTCTTTTCTCTCTTTCTTTGTTTTCAATGCATCACATCCAATTTGAAGCGTACCTCCAGTGAGTTTTATGAGCAGTTAATGTGATTTTTTCTTTTAATATTGCTTTGTATTGGGCACAGGAGAGTTGGGAGAAGTAGGTACCTGCACATACGTGCCAAAATAAAATATGAAAAATTACTGCTAAGTTGTGCTGCATATCTAGCAGGTTTGATTCTAATCTGCAACACCTACAGAACAATCTAGAAATAATGTTTCACGTTTTATTTTGAAGAAAAATCCTCAGAAAAATAAGACGAAATATAGCCTTTTTTACTTTAGAAAATTTCTTCTTATTTCAGTGTAAGAATAATGTCAATACATTTTTATTTTTCATGTAAGTGCTTGACTCTGATTGCAGGAAGGATAATAGAACAGACCTATTCTCTTAATGTTACATATTTTTTCTGTTTTCGAATAAACAATTTTCTTTCTACGTAATAATTATGTTTCAGCTGAATGACGCTTGAAATTTAAATAATTTATCAATCATCCAACCCTTAAAAATAGGTTTCTTGCGATCCCGAAACACGCATTTGCTTTTGGAAAGATTCGTGCTTTATTACCCTTGTGTTTATCACAGCTCAAAACTATTTTTTTTTTTTAATCAGTTGCTGTTTGAAAAAATAATGTTAGCGATGTTCACGCCGTACCATCTGTTTTTAAAAGGATCTGCTAAAGTTCAGTCATTACAAAAGCTTTTCACTTCTGTAACATAAAGTTTCCTTCGCTGAATGTCGTCTTAAGGCAGTTAACTATATGTGAGGCATAGGGGGAGGGGGGAATCCAGTTGATGAATAGTGGCCCCACAGCCATTTTGAAGACGACCTCAAAAATTACAGATCCGAGCCTGATATTTAGTGCAAAGTTAACTTTGCAACATTGCGACGGCTACGCAGATCTCTGTTACATACGCTGCCAAGTTAGGTTTTCCGCAACTACAGAAGCAAAAATGCTTCGCAACATATTAGACAAAATAAATATTGTCTACGCTGTAAAAACTATTCAGAAACGTTCCTGGAAAATAATGGGCAGCTAATGTGCTCAATTTCTGCAAGCGACATATCTTGAAAAAACCAGGAAAGTTTTCCGCTAAAAGACAGTAACCGTACTGAAGTTATCCATGAATCTTATTGAAGAATTTATAACTCTCCCCGGTTAAAACTAGTCTGGAACCTTCAAGGGAAATTAGGTACGTTTAATGGATTTGATCAGAACCTTCCTGATTTACTAAGAGAGCTCCAGAAGATTCAATGCAATCATAGTCAAAGCTAGGGCAGAATGGCAAGTTAAGACTAAGTATCTCCCTTTCCTTGGAAATCTATGCTATCCAAACTCTTATTCACTCTCATTGGGAGCTTAGTCAATCTGGAAGATTCGTAGTCGAATTAAAGCCGATATACTTATTAAACACGGTCAGTTAATCTCTAAACTGGTAGCTAAAAATTGTGCAATTGTTGTCTACACTTGTGAAACTTTTAGCAATTCAGGAAACTCTTCTGCAAAGTGATTTGATTAATGGAGAAATAGTTGGAAACCCGTGAAATCCCGAAAAGTTACCCGGAAATAATCAGTGACGTTTCGGAATTTTTTTGCAGTGTAATCTTTCCTCATTATAGTCATTTAACACGTTCATCTGGTTTACCTCCCTTACTTAAATTTTCTTGTTTAGTTACGTTTCTTGCGTAATTTTCTTTCCTTACTTATTAGTGATCTTTCCTTCCATGGCTGCCTTTCTGTTTCTATTTCTACTCTCATGTTTCTTGCTCGGTTCCTTGTTCCAGTGCCAATGCATTTTTCTTTGTTGTTCCGGCTAAAGTTCTTGATTAGTGACTTTTATAAGTGATCTTGTTGATCATATAGCAGCTTTTAGATGTGACCGAAGGGTCTCTAAAAAATAAGCGCATTTACTGGGATTTACGATCTCTGCTGGAGCCAGCAACTGCCAGGGCATGATTACCGCACAGATCTGCTAGGACTGGACCTGGGGCTCCCTCTTTCTAAGGGGCCCCAAATTACTTAAAAGAATCATTCATTGCATTACAACTATACGAAAAATACATGCATTTTTTAAATATTAGTGAAAAAAATAATGATTCATTAGTTTGAAAAAAAAAAAAAAAAAAAAAAAAAAAAAACTTTCTTATAAGAGAATTTTTAATCATTCTGCCTGTAGTGAATTTACCATGTCGTAGTTAAGAGATGCCTTGAATTGGATTCATAAGTGCCAATGATAAATAATACATAGTTCTGTGATAGACAAAGGGACCCCAAAAAATGCATCCCGACGTACCCCCTACCCTGTAAATATAACCACTGTATTCCGGTATAGAGTCATCAGGGGCAACTCTTTTGCAAAGTGATTTGATTTATGGAGAAATAGTTGGAAACCCGTGAAATCCCGAAAAGTTACCCGGAAATAATCAGTGACGTTTCGGAATTTTTTCACTCCAAACTATTGTGGGAATATTGCCTCACTTTTAGTTAGTCGGGTCCTGGAAACTGCTACAACATAAGTAAAGCTTTTGACCTTAGACAGAGTTAGCTTTTGAGAGAATCTTGAACATAGCTGTCAGTAAGAAGCTAAAAGGTAGGTAGTGACAAGTCACCACCTGCCCTGAACAAATGCCGCATTAGCTCCAAGGTTAAAACTGTCCTTTCAAGGTATAGTAGAAAAAACCCTGGATAAACAGATTGATATAGCAAAAAGAAACAATAAACATCACACCAACACATTAATATAGTTACATAGAAGTCATTTGTAGACTAATATTACTAAAAAGTGAAAATGTTAAATGCATACGCTTTTGACAGCACCTTCCTTTGACTTACTCAGACAAATATGCTGGCGTCACTGGCACGTGCTATGTGTTGTCAGTTTGTGGCATGATCATTTGCCTATTTTGAACTTAACTATAGCGTTATTTGTTCAGCCACCGTTGCTGCTGTAACAACTTACCCCAGTTCACAACCTATCCCATCCTCCCCTAATGAAAGCACACATTTGCATTAAAAATCACAGTACAAGCAGCTGACACAAAGCCACTTTTCATGTGCTTTGTCACGCTGAAGCATTTTTACCTCTTAATAAGATGTCACTGGTGCTGCTGTTCAAGTTACTGTAAATAAGTTTTCTTCTTAATTTTTTACCTATAAAGTTCTATATTTCTATATTTCTTCCTAATGCAATTATTTTAGAAATCTCTACATTGTGTAATAAATTTTAATTTAATTGAGGTAAAATTTAGAGATTCATATTCTAAAAGTCAAAAAGTCAGTGTAAGTTTATCGCAGAGTAAAAATTACCGATTCCAAGAAATAGTTAATTAAACAGTTAAACAACCGTCAATTTAGCTTTAAAAACAAAAGACATACATTATTAATTTAATCAATCGGTAAAAAAAAAGGACTGAGTTGTGATAAGAGTTCATTGTTATTTTAACTATCAACTTAACCGTGAACAAATACTAATGATTTCCCAAGATACCCTACGGGGAAAAGGATGATTGCTGATAACAAAAGTTAGGTTGAGATTCTAGTTTTTCACTTTGTTGTTGTAATTAATTTCAACTAATTGCATTAATTAAGCTCATATTTCAAGCTTACGACATTGTTCAAGATCTTTAAAATAGTTTTAAGTTCAATTTAATTAATTAAATACAAAAATATACAATGGAACGTTTGTTTCGAAATTTGTATTATAAATCAAAAGTTATGTTCAAAGTTTTTTAGAAGAGCTTTTTAAAAAGAACATTCGTAGTTTGTGTGATAATTAAAATACTAAAGTGTGTAATTAGTTAACGAGTTGTTCATTACAAATCTAAGCCTACGAGAAATATATCAAAAAAAAAAAAAAAAACCTAAACAAGAACAATTTTTCTTAAAATCTTATTTAATAAGTATTATTATTATTAATTATAATAATATATAGCATTATTATTTTTGCTCCCTTTAAGGTTTGGTATTGGTTTTTTGAGAATTTTCCCACTCAAATTTCAACTTAAATTCTAAATTTTAATCATCCTAGTACAGGTGTCCCTCCGGGTGATTATGTGTGGTGTCCCCCCCCCCGCCAAAAAACAAGACAAAACTGTGCGATTCCACGTGATGGAACGGGATATTTTGAGTAGTATCGCCAACGCTCAAAATATCCCGCCAAAATCCCGCCAATCATGCCAAAGTGGAAACAAAAACAGGGGTACCCAGTGGCGCCCTCTTTGTTGCCATGAGTTTCAGCGATTGCCACGGACTTTAAGTATTGAGTGGGGCCATGGTAGAACATTAGAAGTTATTGTTTTTAAACAAATTAATTGAAGAATATGCAATATAAAATGTCCATAACGGAGCAGAATTCTTATGAGTCCCGTGCCGTCACAAGTAATTTATTTCATATCGTTATATTATTTTCTTCAAAATGATTAGCTTGTGATGGAAGTGACAAATCTTTACTGGTGCTATCAAAAATAAAAATTTTAGCTTGTTTTATTCGTATATATGAAACAAAAGCTACCTAAAAACGTACTTCAAATGTGCCGTTCCGTCATATGGAATGACCTTACTTTTGATGATTTATGTTAACTTTTCGTACAATTTTCACTTTTTACTTTTGTAGTGAGCAAATGCATTGTATGTCAAACATGCATTAAACGCACATGTTGTTTCTGTTTTCCCGAAATATTGAGCTCTTTCTTTGCTTGAATTTGATAGACTAAACATAATTTAATATTTAAGGTGAAAATTTCAGATTCAAAGTTTATTTTTTCAAAGCCCTTTATATCCACTTTAGGTGTCACTCTCCAGACAGCCCCCCCCCTCCCCGTAAGGATCTGTGTGTATTTATGCATCAAAGAAAGAACGGGCAAGAAGAAAAATCCATTTTGGCAATCCCTGAGTTCGTTTTTACGAGTTTTTTTCATTACGCTTGTATTTATCTCGCATATCTCAAAAACAGTTGTCCCTGGATGGTAAAAATTTCATTTGTAGGGAAGCACTGCATCTAGCTGTGAAAGTTTCTTTCTTGTTTGAATTTTCTGCCTCTACAGCAGAGAGAGTAAGTTTTGCCTCATATTCTTTTATTGCTGTAACGTTTTATAAAGCACTCTGAATGGTACACTCTCGAGCCATAGTGGAACCTTTAATGTATAGGGACTAGACTGAATGAATTTATGAAGCTTTGAAGTCGTTGAGTAATATTTGCCTATTCTTTCACATCGTCAGAAAAAACATTTATTTTTGTGTTTTGCTTCTTATCAAATTAAGAATCACTGGTGAAAATAATTGATTTGAAAAAAAAAGAAGAAGAATCTCTGTGTTAAAATTAGTAGTTTTGTAGAGTTTTCACTTTAATGCAATTAACTGATAGACAAGTGAAGCGACGATTTCCATTTTAAAAGTCCGAGCAATTAACAAACATGTTTGGGATGGGACCTTAGAACAAGATTTTTCTACTTAACAGTTGGAGACACATAATGGCTTAGTCAATATGTGTAGGATAATATATTTTAGTAATGCTTATAAGGAAACATAATAAAAAAAGGTGCTATCATCATCCTCACATCTGAATGCTTTTAACATTTAACAGAACTAGATTAACATTTAACAAAAATAAATTAGGTATTAGATTTCAGAACAAACATTTTTTAAAACCTAGCAGTTCAAGGTAGTGATGTAATCTAACAATTATTTACTATACGTTAAAGTTAAATTTCTTTAAAATTGTTTTAAAGCATTTAAAATATATATTTATGTTCGTATTTGTGTTACTTCGCTTTTGGTTGCTTATTGGATTGTCAAACGCTTAACTTTGTCAAGCAAAATGAATACCCAAACGTTATTGCAAAGGGCCAGGAACAGCCTAGTGCTTAAGACATCAGGATCTTGAACCGAGGACCTCGGGTTCGATACCCGAACCATAAATACTCACCATTTTTATGCAGAGTACATTCCCGATAAACCTATGTTTCCTGAAAGTACTGTACCCGGTCGTTTTTCAGTTTACCAAAGGGTCATTCCATACAGATTCAACGGATGAGTGCGTTCGACCATTTTTAATTTTTTTGAATCTCATATCCAAAAAGATGCATATGGATGATGTTTAAAACCACTGTTATTTTTTCTCTAACCTGAACCCTTGATTTATTAGAGGTCATCAAAAGTCATTTTCGTAGTCAAAAATCGGACTTTTAGACCTTTGCATTTTGGCCCAAATCTAATTGAATAACAATTATGGCAGAACATTTTACATTTTGATGTTAAAGTACATTACATAATATTCTCACACACTGAGTTACGTAGCTGTAACTTAATAATTAAAATAATGGCAGCAGGCCAAAGTTCAAAGTAAAATGTAAAATTTGTACTCATTTTAAAGGGTCATAACTCGCTTAGGGGATAAAAACAAAAAGTGAAATATGGCAAAAACTAATCACTGGAGTCACACTAATGCGAAAATATAGCTGTAATTGTGTGTTTGTTTACCCTTTATAAATTACAGCCCCTCAAAGATCAGAAAATTGGGAAAAATGACATTTTTAGACCCCTGTAAACCAAAAGGGGATGGAATTAAAAATAAAATTTCTTGGCCAATTGAATATTCCATTCAAGTACTATACATGTTATATATACTGTTTTGTGTATTTGGTTTGTAAAAAAGATGCAGGTCTTTGAAATTGAGCAATTTTGCTAGTTAATTTACGCACTAAAACAGAAATAAAAAGTGTGAAAACTTCACTGCACTTTCTTAAATTACGTATAGTGTGCTCTATGTAATATATTATACTGGAAAAAGATATTTTAAGTATAAAAATAATTATTTTAATTTGCTAACTTAGAAATATTTGGATATAAATGAGTAGTTCATACATGATTGACAGCTTAAGTAGTTAATTTATAGACTATCTAAACACAGAAATTTTCCATACATACAAACATACGCTCTGTACATTAACATATGTAACTTGCCTAAACACGTGAAAAAGCATTATCTACATAGTTGAAAGGAAAAAAAAAGGTGCGTTTTTCATTTCTGGCTTCAGTGTAGTTTTAAGAAAAAGAACTCACACAGTAGTACTATAGTTCTGGTAGTGACACAGCATGTGGCGTACTTTACTCAAATGCTTTACTCAAATGCACAACAAAAATAGAAAGAACTTTCTTAATTTATGTAATCACGAAACGGATGTCAACTTGAGAGCTGAATGGCACTTCTATGCAATATCACACGGTAATGGACATTGCAACAGAATCAGAAGAACCGTAAAAAGAATTGATACTACTAAGACTATCTTGCAAAGAACTTCTAGAAGTCACATTTTAATTCCTACAGAAATGTATACCTTCTGCATTTTTGCTACTAAACATTGCATGTATCCTTGTGAGCATTCAGTATATTAAACTAGCTGAAAAAATGCTGCAAGAAATGTTTGACTCTGCAAATAAAATTGACAATACAACATTTAATCACTGCTTTATACCACCGTATTTAAATGTTATCACTGTAAAATTAGTGTCCCCTAGCAATAGGTATGAAGAATAGTGTGTTACTAAAAAAACTATCAAAAGAAAATGCCCATTATTGTCAAAAAAGTTATTACATAGCTTTTGTTGATCACTAAATTTAGAATCCATGTCATTGTCTTGCTCCTAGTACATTTTCAAAGAATCAAATTATGAATGTGCCTTGGCAAAGCATTCCAAAACGCCATACACTTGAGTCACCATTACAAATTACTAGGTGACTACTGGGTGAGTTCATTCTTTCAAAACTACACTCAAACAAGACATAAAAAACGCACTTTTTAAAATTTAATTTTGCACATATGTTTTTGCATATGTTTAATGCAATTTAGATATGTTAATATACAGGGCATATGTTTGTGTGTATTGAAAATTTGTGTGTGTAGATAGGATGTAAATAAACTACTTAAGCTGTCAATCAAGTATGAACTACTCATTCATATCCAAATATTTCTAAGTTATCAAATTAAAATAAGTTTTTTTTTATACTTGAAATATGTTTTTTCAGTGTAATATATTATATAAGCCATTTAAGAAAGTGCAATGAAGTTTTCACACTTTTTATTTCTGTTTTAGTGCGTAAATTAACTAGCAAAATTGCTCAATTTCAAAGACCTGCATCTTTTTTACAAACCAAATACACAAAACAATATATATAAAATGTATAGTACTTGAATGGATTATTCAATTGGCCAAGAAATTTTATTTTTAATTCCATCCCCTTTTGGTTTACAGGGGTCTAAAAATGTCATTTTTCTCAATTTTCTGATCTTTGAGGGGCTATAACCAATAAAAGGTAATCAAACACAGAGCAATAGTTACATATTCTTATTAGCATGTTTCCAGTGATTAGTTTTTGCCGTATTTCATTTTGTGTTTCCGTCCCCTACGCGAGTTATCCCCCTTTGAAATGAGTAAAAATTTTACATTTGACCTTGAACTTTAAACTGTTGCCATTATTTTAATTATTAAGTTACAACCACGTAACTCAGCATGTAAGACTATCATCTTATGCACTTTAACATCAAAGCGTAAAATTAACTGCCATAAATGTAATTGAAATAGATTTTGGCCAGAATGCAAAGGTTTAAAAGTCCCATTTTTGACTGTGAAAATCACTTTTGATGACCTCTAAAAAAATCAAGGGTTAAGGTTGGAGAAAAAATAAAAGTGGTTTTAAACATCATTCATATGCATCTTTTTGGGATATGAGTTTCAAAAAAATTAAAAATGGTCGAGCGCACTCATCCGTTGAATCTGTATGGAATGACCCCACAGGTATAGATTGCTGAAGAAATTTTCCTTTCCTTTCCATGTAATGAGATGTGACTGATAAAGAAATTTCTTGACGATTAATCTAGAATTGGGGGAAATTTACCTAGCAGCATAGTGAAAGCTACGCAGATTCTAATCACAGTATTACAATGCTGCCAGGTTAGGTTTGCCCCAATTATATGTATTAAAGATCTGTGCACTGGGACGACAGTTTCGAGGCATTAAGAGGAGGAATTTTGCAGTGGCAATATAAAAATCTGCACTTGTAGAAGAAAAAAGCGTTATACATGTAGTGTTGTTTTTGTTAGCAATGAAAGAAGCGTCATATAAATTTCTATATTTTGAGATGTGTCTACTTATTTGTTTATATTCATTGAGTTCTTTAATTTAAGTGAAGTTATTTCTGGCATTTCTAATGTGTGTGTGTTTTGTTGCAGCGGCGCGGGCGGGATGCTGCTGGCGTCGGTGCTGGGCTCTCTGGCGGCCCTGGCGTCGATGGCCGTCACCTTGGCGCTGTGCTACCTCTTCTGGCGGAAGAGGACAGCCGCCAAGGAGGCCAAAGACGAGCTGGAGCCTTTGCAAGTGGGAGCGCCCACCCCGAACCAAGGGACGCCGAACAAGAACGCATCCCAGCAAGCCAACAGCAAGAGTGTTGTCGAACTGACCAGGCACAACGTCGAGGACAGACTCTACCAGGGGACTACTGCCGCCTCGTCGCTATCTCTGGACAGGTGAGACACTTTTCTCCTATATTCGATGGAGAACTTTTGCTAACGGAGGTTTTGAGCCGATGTCGTAAAATTGGCGCTAAACGTTCCGTTATAGAAAACTGTCACCCTCCTTAACTTCCTTTGAAACCTCCAATTTTTTGAAAATTCCATCTTGTTTGTATTTGAAACATAAATAAGAGGAAAGAGTTTGGCTAATTAAGAAATTAGGGACATTGTTTTTAATTTTGGGAACCTGTTTTGGAAAGAAAAGCATTAACATCTAGGATTTGATGACAATTGAAAAAAACATGCCATATTTCTCAGCTATCCAAGGTCATTTTAAATGCATTTATTTACTAACCTTCAGCTTCCTCTTTCGTTATTAGCCATTTTTAAAACTTTGTTTGCAAGTTGATAAGCAGCGTTTGCCCAACCTTGAAATCGCTCTAATAGCTATTGCGTACCCCTTTAAATGCTACGCAAAACCTACGAGGACCATGCCCTCCGAGATAGAAACGAAATCCTCCTAAACACTGTGATACATTTTTTGTAACTTTAATCCATAAACTTAACTGATATAATTGGTGTAAAGTAAATGATTTTCCGAACTCACAACGCGAGTCTCACAGGAAGGTCGCAAAGCAAGAGTTTCTACCGCTCGGCCGCAAATAGGTTTTCATTTCGCTAATAAGAGTTTACCAGCTCTGCGCCGATGCTGATCTTTACGCATGCCCTTTGAATTCTACTGACTGCCAGGAGAGACTTTACACAAACCATAATGCAAGGTTGCTTCAACAATTTAAGTTTTAAAACAACGATACTACACACTGAAGAATTCATGTAACGTTACACCCATTAATACTGGCAACCAGTGATGTTTCCATCAATTTTTCTGAGGATATATACTCCCAGTAATCAATTATGCACAATATGTGTAAAAAAATGTCTAAAAAATGTTTGAGAGTATACGGCGTATATGGACCCTATGGAAAAACCACTGTTGGTAACCTCAAACATTTTTACTTCATTTTACATAGTAAAGGAAGTACTGTATTCGAAAAAAACGCGTGGATGCCTAAGAACGTATAGACACCAGAAATATCCATTTTGCAATCCCCGAGTTAATTTCAACGAGCTTTCTCGTGACGTCTGTATGTACGTATGTATGTATGTATGTGCGGATGTGCGGATGCATGTCGCGTAACTCAAGAACAGTAAGTTCTAGAAAGTTGAAATTTGGTAGGTAGACTTCTAGTAGTGTCTAGTTGTGCATCTCCCATTTTGGTTGAATTCGGATGTTTTTAAGGGGTCTTTTTCACCTTTTTTGGTTAAAATCGTTGTTAATTTCAATGCTAACTCAAGTGGTGATATAATTTAGCAAACACTTGACAATATATCGCCAAGCTGTTGGTCGCCAAGTTTTGTCCCCAGCTTGGCGACAAATGTGGCACTTTTTTTTTAAAAAAAAATCTGGCTTCAATTTGCCTATATTTACAGAGTTAACATTAAATCACATTGAATCACATTAAAATTGCCAATATGGGAAAATTTATCTGTATAAAACTTTTTTTTTTCGCTTCGGCTTGCAGCAAACTTGGGGTGAAAATATTTAAAATGTTTCTTTGCTTACTCCGAGGCACTTTTATCATTAAATTGGAGTAAAAGGAAGTCATGTGATGCACACATCAGCTCGTTTTTTTTTTTTACAGTGAAACAACTCTTTCTAAACAGCTTAATGGGACTGTCTGTTTCTGAATGTTCGGCAACTTATCATTGGTGAAATTTGATGCGGTTCTGAATCATCAAAAAACGTCCTAAGCGAACATATCCAGAAAAATTCCGGTTTTCCGCCCATCGTAGGTTAAGTACAGCAGTTTTGTATTTATCTACATGGGAGTAGAAGGATAATGTTTGTCTGCTCTTACATCCTTCCTCATTAAGAATAAGCTTGTATTTCTGCCTAAGTTACGATTTTTGTTCCCAATCTTTAAGTATGGTTTAGCTCGATTTTAAAGATTTTCTGCAAGGACAGTATGATTTAAATAATGCAAGATTTTTGACAGATATACTTCTCTTACAGCGACGACAGAAGTGCCTTAGATAGGAAGGAACAAATGGAAATAACATTCCCCATATCCTTTCTTTTTATTATAGTAATGCACTTATGATATTTGACAGATTTTAATGATTTTAAAAGATTTTAACTATTCAATACATATAATTAAAATTCTTGCACATTTATAAATTTCTTTAAGGTGGTTCGGGACACATATTCAAAAAAAAAAAAAAAAAACAAAAAAAAAACATGCAGTTTATAGTTTTGAATTTTTTTGTTCTTATTCACCATCTATTAAATAATCAAAATCAAAACATAAATACTAAAAAAAAAACATATTTAAGTTTGATTAATTAAAAAAAAATGGGGTCACTTCAAATCTCTAAAACTCAAAATATTCTTTGCAATTTTGAATTTTTTTCATTAATCTAAACACAAATACCAAAGCATTAATTACTTTCTTCTATATCTAATGTATAGAAGAAAGTATTGGATTCGTGCAAATTTTCGAATTTCGAATTTTGACGGATTCGAACGTTTTGAGGTGTGCTGAGTCCATTTCGACTATTTTTGGAAAATGTCTGTCTGTGTGTGTGTCCGTGTGTCCGTTTGTGTGTGTGTCACGTCTGTGTGTGACCAGTTTTTTGTGGCAGCTCTACAGCAAAAACTACCGTATGAAATCGAACGAAATTTGGTACACATATGTGCCCTATGTGAACTTGTGCCCATTGGTTTTTGGCGCGAATTCCTCCAAGGAGGGTAGAGCAATGGGACGTTTTTTGAGTTACGCGTGATTGCTATTCCTCAAGAAGTAACTGACGGAATCTAACAAAATTTGGTCCATATGTTGCCATTAACAGAAACAGGTGCTGATTCAATTTTGGTGTCAATAACTCAAACGGGGGTTGAGCTATAAAACGTTTTTTGTCGTCAATTGTGACTGCTGTATCTCAAGAAATAATGAATGGAATGAAAGAAAAATTTATTGGCAAGTAGCCCTTAGTGGGTATAAGAGCTGATTTTAATGTGGTGTCAACAGCTAAAAAGGGGGTAGCGCAATCACCCGTTCTTTTTTTCCATTGTGAGTGCCCTATCTCAAGAAGTAATGCTACGTTCTGGTTGAAATTTGGAATATATGTGAATGCAAATGTAAACAGGCTTTGGTTCAATTTTGACTCCAATCGCTCCAAGAGGGTTTTTTTTTTTTTTTTGCGAATAAAAATAGCTTTATTAATGCAACAATAAGAAAGATAAATCGTAATAGATTGTCGTCTGCGTATTTCTCGTGCTTTTAATTGTATGGAAATGATCGGAAATATTATCTCAATGATTTAAAATTTTTAACTGTTGCCATCTTATGTTTTTTAACAAATAAAATATTTGTAATTAATTCAAGCAAGGCTTTTAAAATAACTTTCAATTTTCGCTCTTTGCTTTGCTTTTGCAATAATTCAGACATTGGAATTCGCAACTCCAACGAACTATAGGGGGCACTGCAGTCACTGTCTAATGGCCGACTTAAAAACTAAAACAAACGCATGTGGTAACGAAGAAAATGCTAAAAGTGTTGTGATTTTTGTTCGTATGTATGATATTTTTCGCTTTATTCTTTTAAAATTAATTTTCAAAGTCTTGTGGATATTCTGGAACACGTAGAAAGAAATGAGAATTCAAGAAGCATTACTAAACGTCAAAGATTAATGCAAACTACGTAGTTCGTAGTTCTAAGCAGCTATTTCCACGATGTTGAATTCGATATTTATCAATTCTTGATAAAACTAAATAATAATTGTGGCCTGACAAGAACACCAATTAATGCTAGAAAATTCAATATGACATTACAAATTATTATCGAAAGAAGATGATACTTCTTTTCCTTGCTTGGCTAGCGCTTATTGTTTGCATTTGTTGCTGAGTTATTTCTCTCGAATTCCCGAATCGGTTAATTTAAAAGTTTTCTGTTTCGATTTTTCTAATTTCTGAGTTACGATTTAATTATGTCAAGTTATGCAAATCATCTACAGAATTCTTACGGATATATGGTGGTAGTTTTCTTTTCAGTTGATTGACCATTATTTCTTTTTACTTATCGAATTCTGTAATCTTACTACCATTTTATTCCACTCATGATAAAAATTAAAAATGGTTTAACTAAAAACGCGAAATCTCGCCAAGGCTACTTTGCTCGCACAATACTAAAACTATAAACCTAAACAAATTTGGCGAAACCTTTCAGCTGAGAATAAAAGGAATAAAGTAAATTCTTTCTCGGTGAAACATTTTTCATTTTGTTCTACGATAATATATTTAAAAAAATATTTTGCATACCGTCCATTTCAACTAAATGCTGCTGTAAAAGATGGTTAGTTAAATTAATTTAAGATTAAAAAAAAAACTCATATTCTTACAAATTCATACAAAACAATAAAATTTTTTACCTTGTATAACGTTATCCAAGTTTGTTAATCCAGTTTTCGCTTTCACCATTTTCAATCAACTCATATTTTAGAAGGAAATAAGGAAAACTAACATTATTTTGAGAAGCTCGAGAATACTACTAAGGGACGAATTAATTTCTGTAGCTGAAAGCAAACTAAGACTCATCGATTGCGTTAATAAATACTCAGAACAAACTGCCTGTGTTTACGTCAACAAACACACGTGGAACGCAACGTGGCAATGTTTTAGTTTCATAGGCAGTTTTGTAAATCACCGCAAGGTAGCGTATTCGAGCGCTGGTGTTCCGAATGGTCTTCAAGTTTTTGTGCATCTGTAATTTTGATTTTGTTGGGAATATTGCTTCCTCGTCTAGCATGGGGAGGGATCAGAAAAAAAAAGAGAAAAATATAGAAGAAAGTTTCGTGATGGCCACAACATACTAGTTTTTATTTGGCAATGAAAAAAATATTAATATAATTAGAAATTAAAAATATTTAAATGAAAATTTTGAAAAATTCTAGAATATTTTTTTTTTTTAAATCACATCTTTTGAGTTACATTTGTTTCAAATAAGCGGAATAAAAATTCAAATAAACTTTTTGAATAACATATTTCCAAATTGCATGACATTATCTTAATCAGTTCTTGACTTATAAGAGTTAGAATGCAAAGAATCGGGAAAAATTGCATCATGGAGAAAATTGCGTTTTAAGTTTTAAAGTTAAAAATAATATTAATTAAAAGAAAGCAACAAAAATAGTTATATCTTTCGCTCTAATTAAGATAGAAGCAAGTATTAAACGGCATTTTAAGCAAAAAAAAAAAAAAAAAAAAAAACGGAAAATGTTTTAAATGTAAAAAAAAAAAAAAAAAAGAATGAAAAAATGAATGAATTTGACGAATTTTTTGTTCCGGACCCCTTTCAGATATCGCTTTTACTCAAATGCTAAAATGTATTTACTATTTGAGTAAAAGAACGTGTTAATGTAACTAGTAACATGACGTTTTATGTAATTAGTAATGGACGTGAAAACTAATATGGGACCTATTTCCATTAATATATCTTATCGATTGTTGCAGTGCATCCTAATTTCGAATCAAGTTTAAAAAGGTGTTAGACCTTGAAATTTTTTTTTTCGGATTTTAGGCTTAATTTGCTTTTGTCGGATGACTTTTTATCCGTAAGCTCAACTCTTTTGCATTAAAAAGGAGGTTCCTGGTAGCCCCGAAACATGTGCATGCATATTTCTGAAAATTTGTGCGGTTTAGCGTTGTGATATTTTCTAATACATTCTTCAATGTCTATAATCTCTACTATATGTTTTGCGATGTTCTACTTCCCGATAGGATTTCTTTAAATCTACATTTCTGATATTTGTCAAAACTATCTACTTTATTATTTAATGTTACCTTACTACACATTTTCTGTAACTCAAGGGCTCGTATTATCTATATTTAACCTCTCTCTGATTTATTCAGTCAGTATCGGTTCTGTCAGGCGATGCTGACTGAATAAATCAGTCAGCATCGCCTGCTTTGTTTTTATTTGTTTCAGTATTACAAATGGAAGATGGTACTCTCCTGTTACCATTTTCTATACCCGATTAAGTTTCTAGAGATAAATTTCAAACAAAAATGCAATTTTCCCCGAAATCTTTACAATATTCGGTTGCTTCACTTAGTTATTTTCCTTAGAGAAGTACTAATGAAAAAATAAATATGGCCTTTCAGTTTAGCCATGGATTTAAAAAGATTTTTTTATGCAACGGTAGCAATTTTAATCCTTTGGAAACACTAGTAAATAAACATTCATAGAAAAGAAATACGAATGCGCTAAGGTTTAGAAATATATCTTTATTAGGAAAAATATCTCGGTGTTGCTTTTAAAAATAAATTTTTCGTAAGATAAAAAAAGAAGTGAACTTTTAGTATCATTTCGAGGGAAATAAGCACTTTTTATTCTAAAGAAATATTGCTTCCTTTATTTGATAAGCAGTATCAATTTTCCTGATTTTTTTTGCATACATGATCAATGCTTTCAATTCAGGTAATGTTGAAAAAATATTTGCAGCTGAATAAAATTTCGTTTTTACACTGAACGCATTGGACATTACAGTATTAGTTATCTAGATTTCATTTCAAAGATATGTGAAACTGCTTTTTTTTTTGTTAAGTTTTTTAGGATTAGAAAAAATCTTAGTGCTTTTGGAAATACAGTAAGGAAGTGTTTTTTTCCTTATTATGGATTCATATTTTTTTCTCTTTAAAACGGCCTCCTGTTTTGCTTACGTGTTTTTTACGCTTTTGGTGACTGGTGTGTAGAATTTCTATTCCGTTCGAATAAAGGAGAACAATCTCAGGTTAGTTTATTAAACATAGCATACGAAAATAATTTAAACATGAGTTCAACTCGTGCAGCTAAAGTTATTCAAAGTTGCACTTTCTTTCAAAAAATAAATAAATAAATAAATGAAAAAAAAAAAAAAAACGAATTCCAATCGAACTGACTCTCTTTCTCTCTAACAGGGTTGGGTTTTGGAGTGTTAGAAACTGCTTAGAACAATACAGATGGTTTTTACCGTTTAAACTTTCTAAAAATGTCCGAAAATGTCTTAAGCTGTCCAAAAGTACGCTAAAGCTAAAATAATGCAATCTAATCAATTCCTTTTTATTGCAATATTCGAAACGCGTAAATATGAATTTTAAAAAGCTTTAATTAAAGAGTATTTGATAATATTTTTCTCTGTAATATTCATTTGAAAAAACGTCTACATAAAAAAATTGCCAATAACTGTGTTACATAAAAACTTCCTTATGTAACAGTTGGCAGAGTTATGAGAGGTTATTTACAACACTATCAAGACAACTAATTTCAGTTCTATTTATAACTTCAAGGAAACTTAATAAATGTGTGATATTTAGGTAAAAAACAAAAAAAGCTTATTTTTTTTAATACTTTTTGCATATAATTATTACATGATGTTTCAATGAAAATTCGATTTACAATTACAGATTAAAGAACAATAAATTGATAATTAAATATATGCACTTATATTTTAAAACTTGTGCATTTTTTTTAGTTCCTGTTTTTAATATAGTCTGCAACTAAAATAAACAAACAGTCTGCAACTAAAATAAACAAAATCTACAGTAGCTTGACAGTTTTTAGAAACAAATTATTGGCGTTTTTCTAAAGTAGTTTGGTGATAATTTATTTTTAGATCATGAAAGGGCATCGTAGTCAAGAGAAGAAAATCTTCACAAGGCTGTAAAAGACTCAAATTTATAAACATATCTTTTCCTTAATTCAGTTCGAAAATTGCCATTTATTATATTTAAGTGAATTATTGCACTATATTTTGAACACTGTCACTTGCACATTCGCATAAATGTCGAAAAAATTGGTTACTTGTATGAAAAACTGAAAAAACTCATGCGTATAAATTGAAATTTTTAATGAAAATGGTGTAACTAGATTAGAATCAGCTGTATAAATAAATTACATATATCTTTATACTTTAATGTTCACTACTGAATGAATATTCAATATAAAAGATAATTTTGACACCTTTCTGTTTTTGATATTTACCCACAAAATAAAGCTTCTCTATGAATGTAGTTTTGAACACTTTCAGACAGTTTTGAACGCAACGGTTTTGGACAGAACGGTAAAAACCACGGTCTTTGCCATAGTGTCCAAAATCTTGCCAATCCTGCTCTCTAATGATTAACCAGTACACATGCCATTTCTGAACATCGTTCGCAGCTTATTCGCAACTCCAACAAACTATAGGGGGCGCTGCAGTCATTGTCTAATGGCGGATAAAAAAACTAAAACAAACGCACGCTGTAACAAATAAATTGCTTCTAAACTTAGGAAATGAGAGAAATTTTTGTTCGCATGCATGATTTTTTGTTCTTTATTCATTTGAAAAGATTTTTCAGTCTTTTGGTTATTCTGACCCATGTAGAAAGAGATTATAAATCAAAAAGTATTACGAAAGTAAAAAATTAATTCAGAACACACAGTAAGTTGCTCTGAAGCAGCCATTTTCATGATGTTGAATTCGGAATTCATAAATTTTTGGTTCGCTTCGAAAGCATTTTCATTTTGTACCGTTTTTTCTATACATTAGTACATATTATGTCCAGTTTCGTGACATTTCCCGTATTTGTTGACATTTTTGTGACATTTCCGGCATTTGTTGACATTTTTGTCACATAGTGCACATACGTGACAGACTGTCAAGAGTAACATTAAACACTAGATAATTTATTTCTATGAGTATATGATTGAATATCAAAAGAAATCATCATGCATTTAATTCATTCGTCATGGAAATGATTTAACTGATATGCAAAATCTTGTCAAGATACATTATTCTTTCACACAATTTTAAAGCCATAACCCTATAAACAGATTTTTGGCGAAACTCTTCCACCGATAATGACAGCTTTTGCAGAGCAATAAAGTTAATAAAGTTAAGTTGGCGCGATATTTTAGCGATAAAAATCCAAAATTTTATTTTTTATTGTTCAAATTCTTAACGTTCTTTCTGGATTTTTCAATATGTTTTGCGATAAATATTTTCAAGAAAATTTATTTGCATACTGTCCATTTTAGTCGGATGCTGTAGTAATGTAGGTTATTTAAATCATTTATGTAGAATCAGGTTAAGGAAAAGAGTAATTTTTCAGCATGGCTCTAGTGTCCAGTCAATGTTGTTAAGTCCGCTTTTTTTCATCGAATTAAAAAACTAATATTTATTCAAATTCACTCAGAACAAGATAAATGAAATATGTACTCACAGTTTATATCAGATATTCTTGATGTTACGCTGTTGCGAATGACGATTCCAAATGATGAATTACGCAAATAAAAAAAATACACATAAAAAACTGTTTGTTTTGCCCAAAATAAACACGTGGAACGAAATGTTTTAGTTTTTTCGGCAATTTTGAAAATATCCGCAAGGTAGCGTATTCGAGCTCTGGAGTTGCGAATTTGTTAATAACATTTATTTAACTGAAGTGTATATTATTGAAGTAATCTATTCACTAGGAAACCTCAGATTTTGCTTCACTTTTAGCAGAAACTGGATGGCAATGGCCAGAGTGGTCAGTTATGTTATGTGGAAAAAAATCTGAATGTTTTGCTTTTAGGTCATTACTTCTTAAATTTCGATCAAATAAATGCCTTCCCTATTTCTTGGATAAATGTAAAGATAAAATTTTTTACTTTACATCCAAGACCATTTTTCCTTCAAAATAACTGTGCACGTAAAGATTGACATAATGACTTTTAATTAGATCGTCAAATCCTGTTCCCCTCAAAGGAGTTTTTCTTTATTTTAAACTCTAAGGGAGCAGATATTTTATTTCCTATGAGGCTGATGTAGGTAGAAAATCGTGACATACAATCAACTTAGAGCCTTAACAAGTGCTACGCAAATCCTAATCACAGTTCTACAACTCTGCCAGGTTAGATCAGCCCTAACTGTGGAAAAATCTTACAAAAGGATTAATTGCGCGTGAAAATTATGCAGCATACATTCAAGTATAATGTATAAAAAAATAATAATTAGGTCTAATAGAAGGATAGGGAGTAGACAAGCCTATTTTCTCCAGTTTCCTCTGGGTGCAATATGGATTGGTAATTGGAAAGACCTTACTTTGACAGAAAAAAATTGAGGTTCAGTGAAGGATTTATCATGTCATACATGTCACATTTGCAATGAGTCCCCGCGAGGTAAGGGTCCCGAAAGGGGATCCTAAATGGCAGATGCAATATGTTTTCTTGCTACTCTGTTCATCTCTAAGGGCCCCATAAAACCCGTTAATCCATAGTTCGTCGGTGAGATAATGCCTAAAAAGCAGATTCATTCTTTGACTATACATACATCCATGCAGAGACAGACATACGCACGCAACCACATACTTACACCATGGCAAGCAAACAGCGCACACACATACTGTTATTGAAGCAAATAGTGAGCAATTCGTTTTGCGTTTTGTACAGAAAATGTGTTTTAGAAAAGTTTATATTTTGTATTTTTAAAAGAAAACTATCTACTGAGTCAATATAATGTTTACTGGACTTCACAATAAAATAAAGAGTGAACTTGATTACTTCAATTCAAGCTTTCTGTAAAGTGATTTTTAAATTTGAATCATTACTATGCAACTCTTTACGAAAAATCCACACAAAAATACCTTTTTTTTTAAACATTGAAAAAAAAAAAAAAAAAAAAAAAGCATTTGCGTCTCTATTTATGTGAGAATCCATTAACTGTACTGATGGTATTTTGACCCACATTTTCCAGCGATGAATGAACAGTTGTGTCACAATCTTTCGAATTCAGCATGATATAGCTGTCACAAAAGTAGATAGCAGAGATTTGGATTGATCAATAGAAAAGCGAAAACGGCAGAAGATTTTCGGCACCCTTTAATAAAATGTTCTAGGTTACCAGTTTCAGCTATCACTCAGATCTTCGCTTTCTATTGAAAGAGAAATGGCTCGATCCCTTGTGAAATGAAGAATAATTACCATCGGTTTGAATTCCGAACACCACTTTATCTCTGGAATAAAATGAGGCACGTTGCTCTTTTAAGTGATGCTTACTTTTAATCAATGTAATGAAATTCTCTGCACTAACTTTATCTTTCTGCTTTTTAAAATCTGAAGGGAGTAAAATGTGGGACGATGCTTCTCAATTGAAGTAATTTACTTATTTAAATTAGCCGCTTTTGGATTTTTATTCAAACGGCAAAGTTAGCTAGTTATTTGTAAAATCGTATGTGCTTCGAAGTTGTAGTTATTAACGGAATGGAGGTTACTCAATTAAGTTTATAGAATGATCAAGTAAAATAAAAGGTTTCATATCAATTCACCTCTATCTAATCGTTGTGCGGTTATTCATCATGTGGTCGATTCAATGCGCATAACAATTTTGTTTCGGTTTTTAACCTGATATCAGTTCCTTCACAACGGGGGTTCTTATTAAATGGCGATGTTGAAACGTTTTTCGGTTCATTTTATATAACTTTTAACGCAATTTAACTTATTTTGAACAATAATTATAATAACAAACATTAAACTTAGTTCCAATTAAAAAAAAGCAAAATAGTTACTGTTTGAAAATAGTTACTGTTGCAAAAAAAAAAAAAAAACACTAGAAGAAAAGTTGAAATTTTGACTTTTAAGTGTTCAAATTGTACTTTTCGCAATCACGAGTTTGTGTGTGCAGGCGTATGTGTGTGTAAGCCTCTGTGTGTACGCGTATGCAAGTATGTATGTGTGTGAATGCGTGTGTGTGTAGGCATGTGGTGTAGCGGTGTGGCTTGTGTGCGTAGGAGTGTATGTTTGTATGTGTAGGCGTGCTTGTGGGTAGGACATGAAGGTAACCGCTCATGAGAAGCGGATTCCGGTGGACAGTACAGCTGTTGGAGGCCCAGGACCAGCGGAGCAGCACCTGGAGACGGTGCTGCTCGCAGAGGACCCGGGAGCAAAAACCAAAGGACTCAAACGATATTCAACGGTCAAATAACAAAAATCAATTCGTGATTGCTCAAAAAAGAAAAAAACATAGTTACAATGTATGCTGAATATAAGTTTCAATAATACAGTCTGTGAAAAAAAGATTTTACACGTTTTTGGGACTATTGTATGGGCTGTAGTACGATATTAGAGAGGTAGGGCAGGTCTCATGCAGTTTGCGGCTATTTACTGGAGTGGAGCAAATAAAATTTTTTTAAATGGCTTTGAGGAAGGATGTAAAAACCAGAAATTCTAAACTGGTTGCGTCCCTGGTTAAGCATATGACATTTTACCAAATGCTAATGCATCACAACGGTTAGCAACAACAAACAGAAATGCGCGCAGTCCTCACTTTGGTGGTTTGTTTTTAATTTTGAGATTTTAAATTAGTTTTCAGGATCTTCCTTTCTTCATCAATAAGTTTAAAGAAAGATACACAATTCATGTGTAATAAGATAAATTCAATTGTGGTTTGGATGGATTTTTCACACAAGGAATTGACTTTGTCATAAATTGAAGTTTATGAGCTGTTGTGATAAAGAGGAATTAAATATAGGAATCAGTAATGAAATTAGGGATCCATAGAGCACCGATGAGTCCTGATTTATATTACGCAACAAGTAGTGTCAGGCTCACAAATGATAGGGTAATATCTAAGCTAGGTGTGGGACTTTCCCCCGAGGCCAGCCTTAGCAATGCAGATTCCCGCATGCATATTAATAACCTTTACTTTGCTGGAGATTATGTAAAGCTTTGCATTTTGAAACAAGATTTTTTAGATATTATTGCAAGGCTGAAACCTAAAAATATTGAAGCGTGAAATCAGAAGTTCTGAAACATGAAATTTGTCCAGATATGCTGGATGGGAGAAAATAATGGAATTTTACTCATTTTTGTCCGCTGGTCTTAAGGATTCACAAAATTATTACAAGGTCTCTAACTGCGTAAAGGTTCTTTATTAACCTGGTAAAATCTAAGGAATCGAGCTAAAAGGTGTGGCTTGGTGGAGATAAGTAATAAGAAAATTGAACGGCAAAATAAAATTGCACTTATGCTCAGCTATTATTTTACTTTGTTTCCGTAACAAAACTTTTTTTTTTTTTGTTTTTTCACTTTTTTTAAGGAGATACACAACATCTTTTTGAAAAATTATTTGAAACTAAGTTTGCGTTACATTTGGGGGGGGGGGGGGTTAGGAAGGCTGATGAAACAATTACTAAAATGCGTGGTATATCATTGATTCTACCTGGAAGACGCACATGTCCAAAACCAAACTCTCAATACTCTGATTGTATATAAAAACTCTTAGCACAGAGCATTTTATTCTTTCACTCTTATAACTAAGTGTAACTATAAATAAACTGAAAATGGTGATACACTTTTTAGCTTTCCCCGCGAAAAACACGCAATCGATGAATAGAAGAACCCCAAGAGAGTGCTACCAGTGCGTTTGACCTTGCTACGCCCTTATCCAAAACGCAAATACCACGTTAGCTCAAAGAAATAACAACAGAATTCACGATGGCCGACTGGCTTACTTAGAATACTTAAGCTTTTGGGTTCTGGATACCTCAAGGCATTTGGAAATTTCAGCGTGTAAACTCTTTCAGTTTGAAAAGCGGAAATCGATTGGACAACAAAGAAGAAATGTGAAAAAATAGTTGGAAGAGGCATTTTATAGGATTTCTGCACTGAAGCTCTCCTTTTTGAGCGGTGGAATAGAGTACTTTATTTTCTTAAAATGTAAAGAGGGATTTGGATTTAGCGCCCCGTAGCCAACCGAAGTGTAGTGGAATAAATATTATAAGTAAGAAATAATTTCGCTATTCGCAGAGAACAGTTTTTCGCACTTCAGAGATGATAGTTTGGATAGTAAATGATGGATTTAGTTTAAAAAGACAATTATAATGGTGGTTGCAACAGGCACGCTTTGAAATAATGTTGAGTTGCATTAAAATTTTAAAGATGATTTGTTTCATATACCAATTTAAGTAAAGGATAGGTTGGACTGACCGGTGAATGAATATTTCTTAATGTTTAAGAAAAAATAAGGTTTTAAAATTTTTTCTCTTAGAAGAATCAACAGTATCCATTTCCTTCAACATATTTTTAGAAAGAAAACAATTGAAAAATTCTGCGCTTTTCTACTGGTTGGGTTGAGTAATTTATTTACTTGGTTTAAAAACTTTTTTCATTTCAATCCCAGTCCCCTCACCCCTAAAAAAACATACGAACCTGACGCAGGATAAAAATTGGCCCACATTTCTAAACGGAATTGCGCACATTATCTAAAATATTTCATTGACGTATGCTAAATTCTACAAATTTTAACAATTAAAACGGAATCGCTCTTTAGTGTTTTATTTATTGGTTACTTACTCAAGTAAAAAATGGTAGTTTTGGAAAATAATTAAAGGTTCATATATTGGTAGAGAGAATGACGCATGCGCAACATTTCATGTTCCACAGTGACAGTGTGGTTTAACGCCGAAGAGAAGGTGGTCACACAAGTTATCGTCCCTTTTTTGACCACAAGAGTCCACTCAGGGGGAGAGGTCCACTCCCTCGGCCCTTGCTTGCTGGGCTCCCTTTGGCTGCTTGTCAAGTTCCTGAAACGAGGAACCACCATCAATGCCCAGCATTATCAAGCCACTTTATAGAACCTTATTAGACGAGCCAATTAGTCGAAACAGCCAGGCATGTTGTCCAAAGGCGTCCACATACGGCCAATGCAGTGAAGACAACATTGCAATGGTTTCCGAGGGAAACGCTGGAACTGGAACATCCACCGTGCACCCTTTCACCGTGCATACCTTTCACTGTGCGACTTTCCTGTTTTTGAACCTTTTAAACAAGCTATTGCCAGACGACACACCGGATATCGCGGATATGACAATGGACGACGAAGTGTGTGACTGGGTTCAGTCCTGGATCCGATAGCAACCTACTAGCTTCTTCAAAGATGGAATTGACCGCCTAGTGTTGCAATTTGATAAATGTGCCGACAGTTTTGGCGATTACTTTTGAGTTAATAAAATCGCAACCGTTACTTTAGGCTAGCGACCACGTTTCATTTGAATGCCCCATATATTTGGTGTTTTTAATACCCGGGTAAAAAAAGAGAATATGAGTGTAATGTGTATGTAGATGTGTGTAAGTGTTGAATGTGTTTATCTATGTGTCTGTCTGAGTCATCCTAGACCCTAAACGGATCAACCGATTTTAATTATTACCACTCGAACGATGGCCCTTTTTAGCCGACGCCGATTGCTTGAACGGTGCCAATGGCTGATTATTTTTCGTTTTGAATGGGAGGTGTTGATAGCCGATAGGAACACCAAACTAACGGTCACTGAAATGTAAGTTTTAATTATTGTGTGATAGACAAAACATAATTCACAACATTGTAGAATGGAAACCTATGGCAAGCCTTAGTTTAAAAATATGATTAGAAAAACAAGTATGATAGCTTGATAGAGGCGGCTGACGTATTTATATTTCTATTTTTTTAAATGAAAATACATCGAAAAACACAGCAAAGTAGGAAAAAATGCATGGCATGCCGAAATATGTTTCAAATAGAAGTAAAATTGAAAGAGAATGAGAGGGGTATTTTAGGGATTGTAATGAAAAATCACACTAGTAGTTAAATGTTCTAAGATAAAAGCGGAAGTGAAGCAAAACTTTGTCAAGAGATATATTGTATTTCAAGAAATAAAAATACAAGGTAAGAAATCGGAAATATTACAATCGTAAAATCAAAGTGTCAAATGTTTTCGGAAAAGAAAAAATTAAGAAGTTTCCCCACAGCATTTTTATTGAAAACAAATAGCCATTGAGCCAGCTGCACCTAAACATAATCCTCTCCTTAAAGGCACCAAACGTGACCCAAAATTATCTTTTTGGAACTTTAACTTAAAGTTATCTGTTGCAGGTGAGTCTCTTAACCCCATCTCTTCTTTGTATTTTCAAGACTTCAGTTTCGAAACGTATCTGGGGTCAAGCCCATAGCAGATGTAACCTACGCAATACCACCGAAAATGGTTTGAGGTTTCGTTTTTGGAACTTGAACTTGTAAAAACTGACGAGTGAGTTCCTAAACCCCATCCTTTCCTCTAACGTTACCAAACTATGACCTTCACCTTAACGTGACGGAACGATCGCGTTTATGAGCCTTCTATTTCAAAAAAATTACATGGGAACGCACCAAAACTCCCCTCCAATTAAAGTTCTTCCAAAATTACTTTTTAAGAAATCGATTTTGAAAAATTAACGACGGAGCGCTCATGTTTTGCTCAATGGTTCAAGAACACTTTTTTGAGTTTTAAGAATATTTACAAAAAAAGAAAAAAACTACATATTATCTACAACGTGTACCTTTTATAAAAACTGACGTTTTATTTCTTGCTAGCGTTTCCCGAACGGCTTTGCCCGTAGTAGAAGATTAAAAGGTCATTTGGTTCGGCTGTTTATTTACAAATAATGGATGATGAATTTCTCGCCAATATGCTATGTTAATTTGCTCGCCCATGTTATGGTAATTTGCTCGTCCACGTTATGGTAATTTGCTCGTCCACGTTATGGTAATTTACACGTCCACGTTATGGTAATTTGCTCGTCCACGTTATGGTAATTTGCTCGTCCATGTTATGGTAATTTGCTCCTCCACGTTATGGTAATTTACTCCTCCATGCTATGATAGTTTGCTCTGTAAAATGTTCTTAAAATTGGAATAGAAAAAGAACAAAATCGAATCCTCAAAAAATCGCTTCGAGGTGCATACCCTCATGCTACAAATTAATTTTGTACCAAATTTCATGAAAATCGGCCTAACTAACTACTTTTTAAAATATATTCAAACTTCTCGCTATTCGCTAGTAAAGTTATTGCATGCGCAAACAAGAGCTAAAAATACTAGAAATGTTTTTATAATATAAAATTAAACTCTCTAAACGACCTCTGCAATATTTAGAAGTCATAGAATAGCTAAAAACAAAAAAGTAACAAAATATAAATAGAAAACGTTTAAAAAATAATAGCTTCATTTTGAAAACAAACGGTAGATCGTTGTAACATTTATTTTTTAAGCTCCAACAAATCTGCGATGTTTGCATACTCCTAATTTTGTTATTCTGGGTGAAGAAAGAACTGCTATTGTAAATTAACATTTAATAGCCCATAAACTACCTAAACATCAGTTTTCATTTTAAAACTAAATACGGTAATTACAACCCTTGAAAAAGTCATTTATATCGTTAATGCTTGAGAATTTCATGCTCTGCTGATGGGTTCGTTTCCATATGCTGCTTGCGATAAGAGCTATTGAAAATAAATGCAACACAGAAAAAAAAGTTTCCATCTTTTTGCTAATGAACCCATTGTACGCTAACCAAAGACCCTTTTTGAAATTACTTTAGGAAATGTTTTGTTGACAAAATATACTCAAATAAATTTGCTTCTTTTTACATTTAAATAAATCGAGGGCTAATTAACTATGTCAACAAAATCTAATTAAGATCAGCATTTCCAGTATATTTATTTTTCTTATTTTTTCCTCTTTCTGCCCCCTTTGATTCTTTTAACTTTTGCAACACACATGTCTTCGTGCATTTCGTTTTTGCACATCAAAACCACATATTACTAAAAGCGTTTCAAAAGTTATTTTAAGTCAGGCTTTATATCCAATGACATTGTACTTAAAACAGAATCCGCGAAATTGATGTAACAATCGTAAGCTCGTAGTTTGGTTCTGTAAACTAAACTTGAATTTTGATGAACAAAGGAAGATGAAATTCCATTTGTTGGAGTAGGATTGAAGGAAATTGTTTTCCTTTGCGTTGTGCCAATATACGAGTTCTTACACTTTTGTCTTTTGTTGAAATGTATCATCTAGTTCAAGGCATCTTGTTACCAGTACGGGAAACTAGGAAGGCTTGACAGATAGGGAAACTTTACCCATGATTTTTTTCTATGAAAAAGATGTTTAGGGAAACTTTTAGTCATACAGGGTTTGTATAAAATGTAACCGGACTGAGTTTGTGAAGCCCAGGTAAAAACGTTTGTAAACCGGTTGTTGGTGCTCTAGTGGTGGTGGGCGATCGAGGGAAGGGGATCGGACCCGAGTCAGTTGCCTCCAAACCATAGACTAATAATAAGAGTAGACCGAGCTTTCCCAAACTTGCTGATGAAAAAATTGGTTCAAGGATACATCATGTGACTAGTGGAAGGCTTGGCGAAAACTTTGGCAGCATGGTTGCTAGATGGCAACATTATCTATAGTTTGGCACTCGACATGCATTTTAAGACGTAATGTGTTTTCATTATAATTTTTTTCCAGGTGTAGAGATTGAACTGTTTTTCTTTTAGTTATGCATTATTTTGACATTAGTAATTAGTTTTGATCACAGTTTTCAGTAACTTTCATTTCATTTGGAACTGCTACTTTAGCGTTGGCGTGCACGTAATGGCGTAAATGTTTTGCGTTAACGCAAAAATGTACTAATCGGTATCTTAAATTGAAATTGTAGGTAAAAATCTTACCGTTTGCCTATTCTTTTTGAGCGCTTGCATCTTTAATTGTTTAGAGAGTTATTGAAATTGAGTAAAGAAAATGCACAATACTATCTAAACGAAAAACTCACTATATTAACAAAATATTTACAACTTAGAATAACAAATTTACAAATCGGTCTCGATAAAAGATCATTTTTCCGTGTTCCATCAATTCTATTTATTTTATTTCTAGCGGGCGTTGATCGTCTGCTACGATCAACGCCCGCTGTTGCTAGGATATCCCCCAGTCACATGGTTTGGTTTATGAGCAGAAAAAGGGTTGCCATAGCTCCGTCTTTTCTTATTATTAGTCTATGCTGCAAACGCTTGGAGGGTTAGCATCGTGCGAGAGAGCAGTGCGTGTTTAGTGATCTCGTCGGAGTAAAAATGGAGCGTACCATCGAGCAACGCGTTAACATCAAATTTTGTGCCAAACTCAAGAAAACGCCTACGAAAACTCTTCAAATGATCACTGAGGTTTGCGGTGAGGAAGCTTTATCCAGAACTTAAGTCTTTCAGTGGCACAAGAATTTCCAAGAGGGCCGCGATGAACGACGAACAGCGCGCCGGATGTCCATCAACCAGTCACACGGATCCAAATGTGCAAAAAGTGCATGATGTGTTGAACACTGACCGTCGTCTGAGCAGCCGAGCAATCAGGTCAGGATCGATAAGATGACCATTCATGACATAGTTAAGAACGATCTGGGCATGAGGAAGGTCTGTGCAAAACTGGTGCCAAAACAACTGACGGACGAGCAAAAGGAGCGTCGTGTGCCGGATACAGCACCACCGGACTTCTTCCTATTCCCCAAGGTCAAGAGAGTACTAAAGGGGACGTGGTTCGGGACTCTGGAAGCTGTTCAACTGGCTATGACGAGAACTCAAGAAGCTTTACGGGTTGCCGACTTCCATAAGGCGTTCAGGGACTGGAAAATCCGGTACCAAAGGGTTATCGACTTCCATGGGGACTACTTCGATGATTTCTATTAAAAAAGTGCAGACATTTTGCCAATAAATATGTTTTCTAAGCTCAGTCCGGTTACTTATAATACAAGCCCTGTATTATTGGGTGACCAGTTACACAACAGTATTTGTAGGGACAAGCCATTTCAGAACTGTCAGTGGTTTTCAAGAAATTCAGTGTTAAACGAAACTGCGGCTTTAAAGTGAAGTTTAAATGTTTGGAATATTTCAGGTTTTAACCTCCAGTTTTGAGGGAAATGAATTTTAAAAGTATGCATGCTTTAGTCACTTTTCTAACTATCTACTGATATACAGTAATTTTATATAACTTTAATCTAAGTTTCTAAAAATTTAAGGTAAACCAAAGAAAGCTAACTAGAGAGCTTTGACCCAAACTAAGCAGGGAGACTTGACCCAAAGATTATTTTGATATTTTTGTTTATATTATTGGGTTAAAATCCCGATGAGAAATTCCTAAAACCCTATCAAATCAACTATACAATTGCTTCTTTATACTCCAATCTTTTACGCATTGCACAGGATGAAAAAATATTCTACAATAGTTGCAGTGTGCATTTTTTTCTTCAAACAACTACCGCTTTTCTTGTCTATAGAATCTGTCGTACTTTAGTTCAAAATGATCAGTGACTTGGGAAAATGGCCCTCCACTATGCAAAATAGTAAAATGACCGAGATTTAATTGTTCTATAGTTAAAAACCGCACCTATTTTAAATATTATTCATGCTCACAAACTGTAACCGTGATGAAAGTGATTACGAAGATTTGAAACTCTTTGAATTGTTTGAAAGTCACGGTAGGCTGTTATATTGTAAGCCATTCTGTTCTAGAGCGTGTCATTTTGCAATCGAACAAAATGTCTGCTTTCTGAACAGATGCATGTTTCCGTGCTTGCTCGCAAAAGGGCACCTTAATCATTTTTTTTTCATTCGAAAAGTTCTTTTTTGTCGAGAAAACTAATCACATACTGCTATCATCTGTTCTGCTTTCTTTTCCATTAGTTGATGCTTATTTATGCCATTTCTTCGCTTCGGTGATAAAATTACTCGTTGCAATTAGTTATTCTATAAATTGAAAACTTATTTTCTTTCCTGTAAAAATAACTTAAAAGCTATATAAAAAAGTCTGAAGAAATGTCAAGTAAATGAACTTTTAAACCATGAAATAAAGGGGAAAACCATCAAGTTTTGTTTATTTTATAAAGTTAGATACAAAAATTGTGATGGTAATGTTCTTTTGAAATTCACTCTAACACATTGAAACCGTAGCAAACTGAAAAGCAAAACAGAAAATGAATAAACCCAATATCATAAAGCTTCCATCGTGGAAATAATTATACATAGTATGTAGCAAAAAATGTTTTTTGCTGTATACAGTTTTCTAAAAAGGACACAAAAATAAGAAAGCAAAAATTTTAAATACTAATAAACTTAATAGTACAAAAAAAAAAAAAAGGCACAGTAAAATCTTTTATAAATATTTTAATCTAATTGCTTAATCTAATGCTGTTAATGACACATGACGAAGCAGAACACTTACATTTGCTTTGGAGTAGTTCTTGCATAGTTCTAAGTAGATGTAACTTCAAAAAACGAAGAGAAGTAAATGTCATGTTGTGAAGTCAACCACGTGCTTGGCAGAGATAGTAAAAAATTGACGCTAAAGAGATGGCAACAATTGATTTAATTTTTCTATTGCTGAGAAAATCCCCAAAAGTAAAACACAAATTTGTATGCGTTGATGATACATTTATAGAAATGGATTTAGTATTATATCCTTCTGCTCAGACGATACGTTTAACATTTTATTTTATTATTTTTTTAATGAATTTATTTTGGTGCCCTTTATTGTTGCGGAAATTTATTGCGGCTGCTTTTTCTATGAGGACTTTGTTCAATGATTCGGAATAACAATCAGTAAAGTATGTTACACTAGAAGTCAAATCATAATAACCATCACTTGCGTCACATAAAAAAATAAGGTTTTAAAGGCCGTTATGAATGTACGAGGGCTTTTGCTTCATTTTTAGATTAAAAAAATATCGCTTTCGTGTCGTTAGTATTTTTGATGTATCGGTTGCAATGTTCATGTTGAGTTCGACGAAAATTGAGATCTTAATCGTTAGGAACACGTTTTAAGCGCTAGAGAAATTATAAACTAAAACAGAAAAAAAAGTCCTCACCTTGAACTATTCGAAATTATTTTGTGTGTATATATAACATAAAGACTGAAATTTGTGTGTGTTACATTTAAAAATATTTTAGTAATTCTTTTAACGTTGTGACTGCGTTATATCCTGTCTTTGTCGATATCATTTCTTTTGCATTGAGAAATTATAAACTGATAAACGGAATGAGAGGTATGAATTAGTTCCGAAACGCACCGGAACGTCTTCTCGGTACTGCTTTTCGGAAAAAAAGAAAAAATTTTACTTTAATAAAGAAGCAAAGTTTGTATTTAACTTTTGGATACAGTTTTCATTTTTACATAAAACAATCTTGTTATTATTTTATTACCATTTTATTTTCTTATCTATTGCCATATAATTACTCGCCGAATAATTTCTGCTTTATTCCTAAGTAGAAATTGGCGACAAAATATTTCTTTTCTAAAAGAAATAGGCATATACTATGCTGAGAACCTCGCCTGAGCTAATCACAGAAGTTAAAGCAGTTAGATGTGTGAACTTAAGCTTTTGAATCTGAACTGAGTTTCGTCCTTGACGACTCAATGACGAGACAGGAACTTTCTCTCAGGGGAGGGGGGGGGGGGGCAAAATATTTATTTCCTCAATACATATTAAAATACTAAGATTATCAATAGGACTTTAAGCTAAGGGGGACTAATCCCCAAGTAACTATACTATGGTCCGTTCTGGAAAATTTACGAATTCATCTCTGGTAAAGACATGAGCAGAAAATGTGAACAAGTTGCTTTCAGAAGGTGACTACTCAAAACTTTTAAACATTTCAAAATGGTTGCCATAGCAGCGTAGACAATCGTTTTACAATGTTTATGAAACAAAAGGCTCTACTTAGCTACTGCCGTTTCTATTGAACGCATATATAAGTTGACCACCGATAATAAGGAATGGCTATATCCGGTTTATAGTAACATCCGTTTATTGGTACACTGTAAAAAAATTCCGAAACGTTACTGGTTATTTCTGTGGAACGTTTCGTGATTTCAGAGGTTTTCACCTATTTCCCCAAAAAATCAAGTATCTTCGCAAAAAGGTTTCCTGAATTCCTAAAAGGTGCACGAATGTAGACCTTGCACTGGTGTGAAAAATATTTTTCGCTACCAGTTTAAATATTGACGGAGCGTGTTTATTAAGTGTATCGGCTTTAGATCGTTTATGGCCCGTCCGGATTGACTAAGCTTCCAATGGGAGCAAATAAGTCACTGGATAGCTACAGCTTTGCGAGCCAGGAATTGCAGGCAAGGAATATTCTTGGTTCCTGCTTTGCAATTTTCGCGTAACTTGGCCGTGGATGCTCTGATATTTCTGGAGCTTTCTTGGTAAATCAGGAAGGTTCTAATCTAATAACTTAAACCTATTTAATTTTTCTAGAAGGTTCACAACTGGATTTAATAGGGGAGATTTCTTAATATTTCAGAAAGGTTACTGACTTTTATCGGAAAACGTTCCTGGTTTTTGTAAGATATGTTGCTGGTTGAAATTGGGCACATCAGCTGCCTATTATTTTCCAGGAACGTTTCTGAATCGTTTTTACAGTGTAAACATCCGACTATTCGCTTACAGAGGTTGTAGTTTGTTCGTCACAGATTGGCGCTTTCGCCTCTTAATTATTTCGACGCATTTTTTTTTTTTTTAACTGACAATTTGTTCACGACAAAAGTTTTTTTTTTTAATTTAAATTATAACCGACCTACATTCTAACTACGAAAATAATTGATTTATTACTTTTTTTTCACTATTTTTTAAAATTTTGTGCTTGCCATTTTGCTTTTACATTTCCGGACGTATTGAAAACATTTTATTTCCTTTTTGTTATTTCCATCGAAACTCTTTTTTTCAACTTAGAGGATGCAATAAATTAATTAAACCTTTGTGACGTTATAAAGCGCGTGCAGATTCCCATTTAGATTGAATCGTCCTAATTTGAACGTTTGCCAGATTCCACATCTTTTGTGGTCAAACCGTACGAATTTACATACGAATTGTTGAGAGCAAAAGTGGTTTCAGTATAGAAAACAAGGTTTTCAGTAATTGAGTGATTTAGTAGCTACTTTTTTGCACAAAACACTGCTTCTGATCTGTGTAATGATTACTATGCAACGGTAAAAATTTAACCTAGACTTAGATCACTTTTTACTTACACCCGTTTCATTCTAGCTGGCTCCTATGTCACAAAAAACAAAGATAACATTGCTTCACACAAGGAAAGTTTGAAAAAAAAATGCTGCACAGTTTTTGGACTTAAAAGTATCAAGACTTAAATATTTTACTTATTTTAAAATAAATTCTTCATACTTTTCCAAAAAAAAGAAAAAATGTTTGAAAGACCTGCAATTTTTTTTTTTTTTTTTTGACAAAGCGAAAATTTTTCCATCAGTGAGATCAAAACTTCTTTTCAAACCGCAGTGAAGTTGCTTCTGTCTTTATGATAAACTTCGTCTTACAACTGTAAAGTTTTGATAGCATTCAGATCCATCTTTTTTTTGAAATAACGCAAGTTCAATTTCGTAAAACGTTGCATTGGAAGAAAAAGAAGAAAACACTGTCAACCAAATCTTGATAAGCGTCAATGCATTCTGCTGATTCATCCCCGAAATCCCATAAGTGCCACCCAGCCATTCAAGTGTATCCAGTCATAATTCTTACATTTATCATCCACAAACCATTTCAGATCGCACTATGATTGATTACAATAGGTAAAATATCCCGTCTCACGGTGTCGATCAAAATCAATATGTGAAATAAAAACGATAGATTTTTTTTTCATTCCTCCAATAAAAAAAAAAAAGATTTGCGTCACCAGAGAAGCAAAATAAAATTAAGGTGATTTGGAAACAGTTATGCGTATGTCATATCATATCGTTCTTTTACTTTGTCAATGTTCTTATTCTGTTTCGAAACAGTTAAGATTTTTTTTCTCTCACGATCATCTCTTTAATGTACAGTGGCTCCCAAAAGTCTTCGTACACCTACGACTTTCAACGAAATAGGCTCCATTCCATTGGTTAGTATTAATATTTCGGAATAGGTATTTAATTATAAGATCTATGATCCATTTTTAACAAAACTACATGAAAAGTTTTTAAAAAATATTAAAACTTAATTTTTTAAAAATCAAAAACCAAAAAGTGCCGGAAATTTTATCTCACAAAAGTCTTCGTACACTTTATAAAATATCTATATATTATTGAATAATCTAACTTTTGATTAAGTTATAATTTAGTAGAATATCATACAGTATTCATAACACCTTTTAAACGTCTGGGAATAGATTTCATTCTTTTTCTTTCTTTTTTTGCGTAATTTCTGTGTAAGTGTTTAACCACACTTCGAGTCTTACTGTTTCCAGCTCTATTTTCGTTTTAAAGCCATATTTTTGTAATCTAGCCTCCAAATATCTCTAAATACGTTACATTAAGTTAAAATCTGGAGATTGAGGGGGGTATTTTCTAAACTTTAGGACAATTTTTGAGGCACTAGACGCAAACGTTGAAAACCGTGTGCTCCTTATCGTTATCTTGATAAAAAACAAAGTAGTTTCCAATAACCAAATTTTTGGCTAAGAGTTAAAAATGGTTTTTAAAATATTTAAAGGAACAGCATGATTCATTATTTCATCAAAAAATTACAAACTACCAAATCCTGATGCTGATATGCACCCTCACACTAGAACATCTCCACCGTCCTGATTAACTGATCCAAATAAGTTCTTAAGATTAAGTTCCTAATTTTTTCTTCTACTTACAATTATACAAAAAGTTACTCAAAAATGTTGAATTCATTTTTATCTGTAAGTAAGACGTGATTCTAAAACGTTTTTAGCTTATTTAGCATTAATTTTGTGACGAAAAGCGTAAGCTTTCTGTTTTTCGCGCGATCAAGAAAATTTCTGCGGGAAGACGCTCCATTTAATCCAGCTAATCAGAGAACTTGGCGAAAAATTTTAGGTGAAAATTAAACGTAAAATTTTTCTTCTAACTCTGCAGAAACTTTTACAGAACTCAAATGTGTGTTTTTCATAAATTTTTTAACTTTAAATCTCCGATCACGTTTTGTCAACTTTGCTGGTTGACCTTTTCTTACCTTGTTTTCGATCCGATTCCTTTCTTTAAAACATTTTATCAAGCACTTTCCTATACAAACAAATAAATTAACTAATTTAGAGACATTTTAAACCAATTTACCACTACTGTGGGAAGAAAAATTCAAATTTTGAATGGTGCTTGCGGTTTTTTACGAATACCAGCCATTTTACAGTAATAAGCACAATATTAAGGAATAAATAAACAAAAAATTAAAGCCAAATGACTTGTAAGGGTCAACACAATGTAAAAATATTAATAAAATGGCATATGATAATTTTAATCATGAATTTATTCGAAAATATTTGAGTGTACGATGACTTTTGTGGCGTGTCATTTCTCTGTCTCTTCTTTTTCTGACCCATTTCAAAAAGAAGTTTCGTCAATATTTAAAAAAAAACCAATGGATTGTATTTAGAATGACATAGGAATGATGTGAAAAAATATTGGACTTCATATTCGAATTCAGTTTCGAGTTATTTTGATTTTACTAAAAAATTTCAAAGTGTACGAACACTTTTGGGAGCCACTGTATGTATCTTTTTTTAGAAATACAAGAAAAACAAAACAAAATCTGGCTTTATATTCTTACGAAGAAAACTGACCTCTGAGTAAAATTGATTAAAAAATCTTTTATTGAAAATACATGACTAAGTTTAAAAAATAGAAGCAGTATTATAATGAGCGGAAAAGTATGCGTGGATTTGGTTTTCCTTCAAGCATCAACTTTCTGTTATTGGTCGGAAGTAGATTTCAGCTTCTCGCACACTTACTTGATCGGTACAACTTCCGAAGTAAAATAAACATTTCACAATGACGAAAAGCGATACTAGTTTCCCTGCATTGACACTGCACTGGCAGAAAAACAACTTTTACGCGATTTACTTGGTTGATAATAGAGCGGGAAAAAAACTCTTAAAATGCTTCTGACAGTATTTTATTGGTTCTTATGCAAAGTTACTGCCTGGATACAAATATGACCACCGCTTCCCCCGACACCCTCCCATTTTTGAGGATAACAACATACATTTTTTTTCCAGCTTTTAAGAGTTTTATAGGTATTATTTTTACACGGAGGGAAAGGGAACATAATATCAACCGTTAATATTCTTCTGAGGGGCTTGAGAGGTAAAAACAAAAGCATCAACATTTTTAGCAAGAAGGGAGGCTCATGGGGAAAGGTTCTTCTTAAGTATTCAAAAAAACTTTAAACACAATCGTTTTTACGGGCCTTTTTTCTTCACATTTTTTTTCACTAATTTAGTAAAACTTGAATATCTGCCTCACTGGTATAAAACCTAAAAACCAAAAAAAAAAAAAAAAAACACATTGCAAAAATTGAAAAAAAAAGAAAAAAAAGAAAAAAATCCTCGAAACAATGCACGCAGCATACGAGTCCCATTGCAAATATTCAGAAAAGTGCCAATCAGTATTATTTGTATTTATTCAAGTTCTATATGCAATTTTAATACGAATTACATTGAAACAAAATATACAAAATGCTTTTTCAGTTCTAAAGACTATTTCTATGAGTTTTGTTTGCAATAATTACAAATAATGTTATATAAGTAGTATGACAAATAAACTTAAACCCAAGGTGCTTTATTTTTACCCAAGAAAAAGAGTTATAAACGTATTTTTCTGATAAAATGCATGTATTTTTATGTGTTTTTTCATTTTTAATTCTTAAAATAATATTAAATAAATAAAAAAGAGAGAGATTAAATAATTTTTTAACGGCAGAAAATATATATACCCCAAAGTACAAATTTTATACTTTATTGGTTCGTTTATTAATTTCTTACGTATCTATTTCATCAGATAAGGGAGGTATATTTCATTTTTAGAAATCAAGTTTAAATTTTTTAAAAGGTATGTTTGACCTAATTTAATCCCAGCTATTTAACAGACTATTGTTTAGGGACAAAAAACTCGATATTGGTGCTTGGGAAAATAGGTCTGTTTAGTTCTTGTGGGAAATTCTTGCGTTTTAATGAATTTGCTGAAATGACGTTTGTATAGAAAATAGCTGTTAATTAAATCTTTTGTATTAAGTCATATTTGATCGGTTGGCAAACTTTTTAAGAAAGAAAATATATGGCAACATATTATGACAAAAAAATTTGGTAACTTTTATGTTCCAACTACACACATTATTTGTTGGCTCGTTTCTTTCATATATATGTAAGTAGAAAATTGACATATCCATAAACACCTTTGATTCATATTTTTATTGTTTAGCATTTATTTAGAAACAAAAAGCTTCTAACGACCACTAATGGCAGCATTTATTCCTATTATGGCTTTTAACGGACTTATTTGAATGAAATTTTAGTGTAATCGAGGATTTTTCAACCTTTGAGTTTATACTTTTGCATCGGTTTCATGTAGTAATTACATTAAAAATCAGATCTAGTTAAAGTTTTATTAATTAGACCGGTTATGAAAGAATTATTACAGAAAATCTGACAAAACATCCCAACTAAGAACACGTAAAGTCAAACTTGAAAAATAAAAATACTGCTCGCTTTGTGGGAATGCAAAACTATTTGCATAAGAGTAAAATGTGGTTGACATTCCACCTCCATTCCTCCCCCATTCCTTTTACATCCATACATTTGAAAGTAAACGGACATAGCAACCAGGCAGCGGGTAATGCCAAAAATGGATAACTCACACATGAATTAATTTTAAAAAATTTTAAAATGTACAAAAATAAATAATATATATATATATATATATATATATATATATATATATATAATAAATAAAATTGCATGTTTCTTTCAAATATGGTTTTCCTGCTTTGTAGGAAAAGAAATATTACTTATATAGTATTCCTTTGAGAACACAAATGTGATTTTTTTTCAGTTGCATGAAATATTATTGTTTCTTGCCCAACGGGAATACAAAACGGTTTCAAAAACAACAGTTTATATACCTAGGGGGTAATTTATTGCTTAAAAAGTATCTAGAACGTGTTTAAAACATTGAAAAATCTCTTAAAGTGATTCTTTCTTCTATGTGTATCAAATTCCCATCTCCTGCAAAATCGTGCCTCTTTCCATTTTGTTACGAGATTACTGGTATTGATAAAAGAAGTTTATATGCATAAGAGAAATTTTTATAAAAATGATCGTGTTTTTTATATTCCTCAAGAGCATTGAGATGAAATATTGTCGAAAATGGTTAAAAAAGCGTTATTTCTTGCTACTTAAGTATTTATAACAAAATCAAGGAAGGCTAAAAAATTCGTTGAAAAAGCGTAGCGTCTCAAAAACGTTTATTTTTCTTGTGTTTTATCAAAAAACAGCAACAAAAAGTAAAGATAAAACATTTTTGGGAGCTACATGCTTTCAAGTTCAGATGTTTATAAAGATGAAATATACTGAAGCAAAATGACTATAAAACTACTATATAATACACACACACACACGTACACACACACACACACACACATATGTATATATATATATATATATTATTTATTTATTTATTGTTGTTACCCCCTGTTCTAGGAGAGGGTTTTAAGTTTCTAAACTGATTGTGTATAGTGCGATCTACCTACGTCAACATCATTGGGAAAGTGGGGTGTTTTCATTTATTCCTTAGTCTCTAGGGAAGAAATAAACACTATTCCAGTCATTAAAAACAGTTATAAAGGCAAAACTTTCATTCCCAGTTACTCTCAGAGACTCACAGTTAGTCTTGGGCACACTGCTCAAAATTTTATCTTTCAATTCCTCCCAAAGAAAAAGGAAGGATCAAAAGTTAATACATTTAAGTTATTTTTCCGTTTACCCCAACAGACCTCACTGAGAAATGTGATTTAATTACGAGTGTGTTGGGGCATAAGGCATGGCAAGTATTTTTTTTCCCTTGTAGATATGTGAACTGGATAACAAACGTATATGCCTCGTGTGGAAGTTTTTTAGGCATAATGTGTATGCTGAACATCAGATGACTCAGTGAGCACTGGTATTAGCGTAGCGAGGGCTGTGAAATCAGTCAGTTGGTGAGTCGTGGGCAGATCTCATAACTGTGTACGGCAACTACTCCGACGTTAGAGATGGGAAGAATTGAAGCACCCACCGAACTCTCCCCGCCTTTCGCCCTACGACTTTCATATTAATCCCTAAGTAGCCGATATGTGGTAGACGGTTTGAAAAACGAGAAGACATTGCTAATGATGTGCGCCAACAGGTGACCCGATTCACGTTGGTTGATGCAAATGCTGAGGTTGATGGGATTCAGCGCCACCTACATCGTTGGCAGCGTGTGGTGACAGGAGCAGGGGACTACATTGAGGGTTTATAGGCGCAGGTGTGTCATGTCAACTTTATGTGTCCTGTGTTGTCATTCTGTTGCACCATGCTGTCCATATTGTCCTGTATACTACCGTAATAAATTAGCGTGTTACGATATTTCAGTGATATTCATTGTCCATACATAAAGTTAACACCTTGTCCTTTCGTCTGTATATGTCACATTTTCCATCGAACTGGAATCTTCAAGAAAAAAAAATAGTTGTCACGACTTTTGCCCTAACCGTCGTATTGAAAAAACCCAGTTAGTAAAACACTGAAAATATCTTTGCGTATTTCAAATGAAAGTTCAGGTGCCTCAATGACACAGTGCAAAAAGTTAAGCCAGCATTCGATACGTCATTCAAAGGATATGTATATGTATTGCATTGCACTTAAAGAGATGATGATTCTTCAAAGTAATTCCATGAAACTCTTCCGTGAAACTCTTAAGGTGATTCCTTGTCTTAAATAACCCTAATCGATAGTAAACATATTCCACTGATGGAAAATGTTATCTAAGCCAATTTTAATACAAAATCCCTCTATTGATCTATCGCTATTCAATACACATAAAAAGACATGCATTGTGAGATTGTTGATGGACCTTTAATATTTTCTAATGAAACCAATTTCGATTTGAATGGTCCAGGTAACTATTTGTATTATTAAGATTTTCTATAGAGAAAAGGGAAAGTTTTTCTGTTTAGGGATTGAATCTTTCTTTCGGGTTTAAGGGATTGAGTGTAAAAGGTAAAACATTTATATAATTGCACTATTAAACTGTTGCTAAAATATCAAGAACAATTCATAAAGCTATTTTTGAATTATAGTTTTCCCGCTATTTTTCAGGGCACAATTTTGGCAAGAAAATCAGCAATATAATTCACTCTGACATGCTACTTTAGGTACAGTAAGATAGTAGAGTGCCGAAAATTTTGAAAGGTAATTTGTCAATCAATATACAGTACATGTCTAACTCTTAGTACTAAGAGTAAACTAGAGGGAATCGTAGCACCCGGGGCCGCTCTCCTTGTAGTTCTTTTAATTATTGATAGAAAGCAGACAAACGCACAGTATTGGTGCAAAATGTGATTTTCTTGACATGTGTATAGCGTAAGTTCCAATTCAAAGATTACTTTTAGCTGTAGAATAGTTATTTTAAATGAAGTACATAACTTCCCTACCATACCTTGTTTTAAATAATATTTTGTTCACCAAATATCGTAACCATGCATGATTTTGAAATTAAAACTGAGTGTAAGGTTTGTATAAAGCGTATAAGACTGAAGTTTCGTATGTTGACTCTGAGTGGAGGTAGTTGTGCCCTTCCCCTTTTGGTTGCATTTGGGTGTTCCAAAAGGGGTCTTTTACAAGTTTTTTGGGGCAAATTAGCGTAAACCTGAACATAAGGGTGGCACGTCGCGATGTAAGATTTTAAGAAAAAATTGTTTAAAAAATATATATTTTTTTAAAACTTTTTTTAGTTGCAATTCTTATGTTTTATATTTCCCCATAAAAAGGAAAGCATGATTTGTTTTATTTTATATACACCAAGAGATTTTTACTGCTGAAAAAGAAATGCGGCATAACTCCCAGATTTACAATATTTTAAATATTATGTTACAATTCCTACCTTAGATGCATTTCTTTATTGTAAAATTTATAATAGTTCATGCATTTGTGGACATCTGTTTTGACAATATAAACTCTGAATGAAATGTTGTTTTTCAGGGCGAGTAAAGTCAAAGTAGACCCAAAACAGAAGGATACGAAACCGGGATCTAGTTCGTCAACGTCTATGCTTCAGGCGCTGGTCGGGAACGAAGTAAGTTTCACTGCATTATTAAAATAAGTTTTAACATATAGGAGCCACATGTCGAATATTCCTTAAAGGTTAATACAAGAATATCACTAAATAGTTTGTTACCGCCCCTAAGCCAGGGCTAAGAGAGAACTACATTCAATATACCTAAGGCTCCTATATAAGGGGAGCTGACTTATCCGACATTTTGGTTCCAAAATTATCGGGCGAAAATAATAAACATTTGTACAAAAGCCTCATTGCAGAAAACTGGTGTCCAAACTTTAGGTGTGTTGCCCGATTGATGTTTGATTATTTTATTCTGTGGATGAATACAATTTAATTAATACAAATTAAAAACAAATAAGGTATGAAAATGAGGTTTATTACCGTAAACATTTCCCGATACATTTTAGCTGAATTTGTAAACGAAGTTATCTTTCAAAATTTACCTAAAGTGACATTTTACTCAACTTATCATCAATTATTTTACGACTTAGCAGCCATCGAATATTATGACGTATTTATAAATACTAGAAACGAGGTTGGATCCAATTCTGTCTTGGAACCAAAATGTCGGATAAGTCAGCCTGTCTTTTTCAAGGGGCTCTAAATATACCGACAGTTCGGTTAACTTAGAACCCCTAGCAAAAGGACAGGCCGACTTATCCGACATTTTGGTTCCAAGACAGCTTTGAATCTAACCTTGTTGTTAGTATTTATAAATACGTTATAATATTTGCTGGTTGCTATGTCATAAAATAATTGATGATAAGTTGAGTAAAAGGTCACGTAAGGTAAATCTAGAAAGATAACTTAGTTCGCAGATTTAACAAAAATGTATCGGGAAAACTTTACTGTAATGAACCTCATTTTCACACCTTATTTGTTTTTAGTTTATATTAATTAAATAATCTTCATTTATGGAATAAAATAATCAAGCATCAATCAGGCAGCACATTTAAACCTTGGGCACCAGTTTTCTGCTGCGAGGCTTTTGTAGAAATAGTAATTTTGTCCCTGAAAATTTTGGAACCAAAACGGCGGATGAGTCAGCTCCCTTTATATAGTGGCCTTAGGTTATCCCATCTAGAGGCTGCAGTTTTTCCTTGTTATGTAACCATCTGTCAGGAATAAATTAGCTGGAGGCAGATGCCATCTCATTGAAGGTAAGAATAAACTGGTAAATAAAGTAAATGTATATCATCAGCGAGAGTTCGCTGACATGGTGCAGTTCAACTCGTAAATTGAAGGCAAAGCTTGAGCATTAAGCAGTAAGTTACGACCCGTAAGCCAGAACTAAGTCAGAACTACTTGCATATAGGGGGCTCGGTTATTCAATCCAGAGACTGCAGTTTCGTCTTTGGTATGGACGTGGATTGGGATGAGTTCATCAAGTTATGGAGAGGATGAGTTGAACCGCATCATGCATGTGGACTCTTGCTGGTGAGATAAAATTATTTTATCTATCAGTTAGTTGGAAAAGCTCAGATTCAATGGGACGACATCTGCTTCCACAGCCGATTATTCCATATTTCTGACTGATGAGTCCATAAAAAGGACGAAATTGCAGTCTCTGGATGGGATAACCGGGTTGTCGGTACGTTGCAAGAATAGCACTAGTTTAAGTCTTGTCTCTCTATTACGAAATTTTCTTGTTCATGTTGCTGATGGCAGCAAATGTTGAAAATGTTTTAATTTTAATTGCAGCTGTTTTATCTTGCAATATGTGAATTTCCGTATTTTGTGCACTTTTTCAGAATTATTTCCGGAAGCAAGTTTGAGCGAACGTTAAGCGCGAGCAAAATAGGTCTGAGTATAGTTTAAAAGTGCATGTCTGATCTCCGGTTTTAAATAACCAAAAATTATGCGCTAGATTTTTTTAAATTGTCCAATCACAGTCTGACCACCGATTAGATGGTAAGGCAAACATCCGGTTTACAGGCGTAATTGGACGCATCTATTAATTTTCAGGGATGTCGGATTTTGCAGATATATGATAGCTGCTAAATTAAGCAGAGTCTCATTCAAATAAGCGGAACACGTGCATCAAAAATCTTTCCCCCTCATTCAGATAGACTTGTCTTAACCGGACGTTTGCCAATTTTTTGCCAATTCCATGTAATCGGTTAGCAAAATGTACTTGTTTTTCACTGGAAACTGAAGTAATCGCATAAAATCCCGGAAAATTACCCGGAAATAATCGAAAACGTTTCGGTATTTTTTTACATTGGAGAAATTCATTCATGTATTCTTAAAGGAAGATGCTTCGAAATGTTTTGTTAATTTAAAATCCGTCAATGTTTTTCGTTCAAAATAAACTCTAAAATCTCTTGAACTCACATTTTCAGACCTGTTTACTACCTGCGTGAAACGATATTTTAACTTATCAAACATTAAAGAGGAGGAGGAAAACGTTAAATCCAATTAGATCATTTCAAGTGCAATTTACCGAAGAAAGAATCGAAGAAATCTAATGAAATCGAACCAAACCGTCAAATGGTACTTGAATTTGCGAGCTAACGATGAAGTGAGCAATAAATATTTTTTCCCAACAAAAGAATTTAGGAAATCTACTCCATTTTCCTAGATTGCCGCATTACCTGGTTATCTTCTCACGATAGTTCGGCAAATGGATCTATTATTTGCGCCACTCATCGCTGAAGATGTTTTCTTTCTTTATCAGCTTCTACAACATAAATCCAAAGCGGAGGAGTTCTAATAGTAAAACTCTTAGCATTTTTTTTTTCGGCAATCGTATGCTTTAAGTTTTAAAGGTTAAACACCTAGGAAATCTTCGTAATTGTTAGCTTCTTTATATGATGGCTGATAATTGGTTAGTCATTCAGGGCAATTTCGAACCATAATTTTATGTTTTAAACAGCCCACTCACATTTTAATATAGTTGATTCTCTATTTAACCACAAAAAATCGTCTTTAAGTAAAATGTGTCCTTAAATACAATGCTTCTAAAACTACAGTGGCGCATCCGGGACCGTGAAAGGTCGTCTTTAAATAAAGAAAGTCGTTAAATAGAGCAGGTTAAACAGAGAACTAACTGTAGTTTTATTACATTTTTAGATATAAAACGGAAGCAACACTTCTAGGTTATTGTAGTTTTCTTAAATTGAGAAAAATGTTCAGGAAATGATTATGAAAATAAATTATCAGCCTGTTTGAAAACTGTCCTGCCCTTAAGGGTAACTTTAAGCCACATCGTAAATATTATGCAAAATAAAATTATTAAAAAAAAAGGTAACTTTAATGCAGTAAAACAGCACTTCTAAATGGTTAAAAACTCCCTCTTTGTACTTCGCAACATCACCAGATCTCTATAATTTAGACCTCCTACAGACGACGATGTTAGTATTATAAATTTTTCGAAAAAGTTGTCTGTTAACTAGTTGACTGGCGTGTTTTGTTGTGTTCACACGGAGGGGTTACATAGTTCAAACAGCTGTTCTTCTAACAAACCAAGTTTATTCGAGTAGCTGCTTCACAATACTGCTAAAACTGAACTGAGTTGACTCATCTAGTTCACTCGTGTGTACACTGTAAAAAAATTCCGAAACGTTAGTGGTTATTTCCGTGGAACGTTTCGGGATTTCAGAGGTTTTCACCTATTTCCCCGCAAAATCAAGTATCTTCGCAAAAAAGTTTCCTGAATTGCTGAAAGATGCACGAATTCAGACTTTTCACTGGTGTGAAAAATGTTTTTTGCTACCAGTTTAAAGATTGACTGAGCGTATTTATTAAGTGTATCGGTTTTTGTTTTAATTACGGCCCGTCTGAACTGACTAAGCTCCCAATGGGAGCAAATAAGTCACTGGATAGCTGCAGTCTTTGTGAGGCAGGAATTGCAGGCAATTATTCGCGTAGCTTCGGCCATGGTTGCGGTAATGCTTCTGGAGCGATCTTGGTAAACCAGGAAGGTTCTAGTAGAATACATTAAACCTATTCAATTTTTGTAGAAGGTTCACGACTGGATTTAACAGGGTAGATTTCCCAGTATTTCACGAAGGTTACTCACTTTTATCGGAAAACGTTCCTGGTTTTTGTAAGATATGTTACTGGTAGAAATTGGGCCTATCAGCTGCCTATTATTTTACAGGAACGTTTCTGAACCGTTTTTACAGTGTATAGCGAATGCTCGATAATGTCCCGATGAAGTGAATTATTTAAATAGGCAATAAGTTGAACCAATTAAATAGTCGATTCAACTCATTGGGATGAGAAAGGTAGCGGCATATGTGCCTGATCTGTTGACTGCCATGTGTATTAAGCTCCTTCACATTCTCACCTCACTGTAAAAAGAATTCAGAAACGTTTCTGGAAAATAATTGGCAGTTGATGAACCCACTTTCTACCATTAACATATCTTACCAAAAACAAGAACGTTTTCCACTAAAAGTCAGAAACCTTCCTTAAATTATCTTTGAATCTTTCTAAAGAATTTGGAAACTTTCCCTTTTAAAGTCAGTCATGTCTCTGGAACCCTGAAGAAAAATTTGATAGGTTTAACGTGTGTGTGTATTTGTGATTGATTAGAACCTTCTGGTTTTCCAAGAAGCTCCAGAAGCATCAATGCAACCATGACAGAATTGTAAAGAAGAATTAAGCATCTCTCTTGCCTGCAATTCCAGCTTTGCAAAGTTGCATCGACTCAGTGACTTATTAGCTCTCACTGGGAGCTTACTCAATCTGGAAGAGAAGTAGGACAGCTTAATCCGATACACTAAATAAAAAAGCTAAGTCAATCTTTGAACTGGTAGCAAAAAATATTTTTCACAATAGGGAAATGTCTGCATTCTACAGCTTGTAGCAACTTAGGAAACTTTTTTTCTAAAAATCTTTGATTTAACATAGATGAAAACCTGTGAAATCCTGAGACGATCCACGGAAATAATCAGAGACGCTCCGGAATTTTTTCACAGTGCTGGGGACACACTCTGATATCCCCTATTTTAAAAGTTTATTCAACTGCGTTGTCTCACACAAAGGAGTCCTTATAATATTAAAAATTATATTCTAATGTGGGAAAGACTAAGTTTAAGAACTTAAAAATATCTCATAAACATTGACTTCCGAATGATTGAATGATACAATAAACTGTGTACACTATTTGGAAAACTTTTCTTTTTGCGTAAGAGAAAAAAAAGAAAGAATGCAAAATTTATTTCATAACCTTGGCTGTTGAGTGCAGCGCTGGGATTTTTATTTTTTTAAAGTCAAAAATGCTAAAAAAATTGAGATGGCTCATAGTTATCCTGAATGAATATAATGCTTTGCATTACATTCATTTACTTTATTTTACGCAAACTTTAGACAAGTTGCTTGGGAACAGCCAATAAAATACCAAATTCATAAACTAATTTCCATGTTTGTTTGCCAGGAAATTCTAGTTTTTGACCAGATCTTATTGCTATTGTTAAATGTGTGAATTTCAACTGTAGTTTAATTGATATGTAAATTTATGGAGAAAGCAAATTAAAAGTTTTAGTACTTTCAATTGTAACTCGAAATTTATTTTAAAATCAATTTTTATGTCAAAATTGCGTGCTAAAAGCAAACAATCTAATGTAACGAAGTAATTAGTTTTTGTCGTTTATTTATTTATAAGAAGAAAATATTTGGCTGATATAACTTCTTTTCACTCTGACTAAACAATCGAGGAGAAATATTTTTATTTCAAATCTTTTCTGTCCAGTTCTTTCCCAAGCAAATTCAAATAAACAACGAAGATAACCTAATTGGAAAACTCTGGGAAAGTAATGATCGTTCTTGTTTCAGAAACCTTGCGGTTGTAAAAGTAATTACAGTGCGAGGATATTTTGAAGTAAAATATTGGATTCATTATGAACGATGCATTTTAATAAATAATGCAGGATTATTTCGATTTCTGTTCGACCGAAAAAGCACATGCAAAAGCAAGAAGGTTCTTTGAGCAAATACTTACTCGGTTTCGCTATTAGAGATCAGTCATTATTTAGGATTACAACTTGGGTGAAGAAGTGAAATGGTGATTAACTAAATCGATTGATAAGAAAATTGTTTATGATAAGCTCATTTTGAGTTGGCAGTTAGTTAAATGATTTACTTATTCACTGTAAGAAAATTCCGAAACGTCGCAGGTTATTTCCGGGCAATGGTCCGGACTTTCACGGGTTTCATCAATTTTTGTAAAAATGAAGAATTTATCAAATTTACGAAAAATGGTTCTTGAATTTCTACAAGTTGTATGAATGTCGACTCCTCACTGTTTAAAAATATTCTTAGCTACCAGTCAGTCCGATAGCATGGTATAGCACTCCGAAGTCCCCCGACTTATCCGCCATTTTGGATCAAAAGGTGTTCTGACGTGCTTCCGCGCTTGGCGCGTTATTGCCCTTTTCAGCTCAGCTTCGTATTCGCATACATTTTTTTTTCTTCTCGCAAATACATAATGAGATTTGAATTTAGAATGAACAATATGTGAATATAAGAACGCAGATACGCACTATAAAATTACAAGTACGCAGGAAATAAAAATAACTGTGTACATGCAAAAAAAAAAAGAAAAGATAGTAATATATATCTTTTTAATTATAATTTTTAAAAGTATTACTTTATACAATGTTTGCCTAAATTTGGTTTAGAACTGTTTATCAAAAAATCATAGATGTAAATAAGTTTTAAATTTTATTTCAAAAAGGGATTTTTATTAAAGGTCACTGTACAAGGGGAGCTAGCTGACTCATCCGACATTTTAGTAAGAAATTCGTCGGTAGACAAAATTAGTATTTGTACAAAAGTACCTTTGCAGAAAACTGGTGCTCAAGCTTTAGATGTTCATGTTTGATTTATTCGATCGATTTTATTCTGTAAACGAAGAAGACTTAATTGATACTAGTTAAAAACAAATAAGGTGAGAAAATGACGTTCATTACATTCAACATTTCCCGATACATTTTTTGTTGAATTTGTGAACTTACTTATCTTTCTAGATTTAACTGAAGTAACATTTTACTCAACTTATCATCAATTGTTTTGCGACATAGCTACCAGCAAATATTATAATAAAAACAAGGTTGGAGCCAAAATTGTCTTGGAACCAAAATGTCGGATAAGTCGGCCTGTTTTTTTAAATGGGTTCTATCTCAGCCTGGTAGCAGAAACAGTGCGTCGTGCGTCTTTCGATTCTTGAGAAAGTCTACTGGCTATATCTTAGTTGGGGAAGAAAAAACCTAAAATTAAAAAAAATATTACATTTAAAATCTTTGAATTTCAGAGAAAGCATATTTGTACCGTATTTTCTGGGATTTAAACCATGGATAGCATGCACTTGTAGATTTTAAGTTTAGCAACACATTTTTAAGTATTTGTCGGAGTCGATTTAGATTTTACGATTGATATAATGTTGGATTTTCACGCAGACTATTTTGGAGTTTTAATTTGCATCAGAGACTGGTTAAGAAAATTTTGCTGCTTTGTCAGTCAATGGCGTAGCCAAGGGGAGGGTCGATGGGACTGAACCCTCCTCGAAATGAGTAAAGAAATTCATAAAATGAAAATGTCATTTTTATCACACAAAATTCTACAATAATCTGCAGAAGTCCCTAAGTTGAGTGAAAACAGTTATATCCGTTTCGCTACTCTGCGGGTAATTTACAGAGAATCAAACTTCAAAACAAATTTCCCCCGTTATTTCACACACACACACACACACACAAAAAAAAAGTATATTATTATTTTACAAAAAAAAAAAAAAAAGTAAAAAAAAAAAGGTTATGGCAAAAAGCTTACGGCTTATAATTGTAGTTCCTGGTAAGAAGCTAATTCAAAGTCAAAGCATGATTTGAGTTCTTTTGTATAAAGAGGGTTGGGGTAAACTTTTTTAAAATTCAGAACTATTATCTTGTTAGATGAATTTAACAAAAATAAGAAACTGAGGACATCCATTGTTGTGTCTTACGCCTCTGCTACCTGTGTGAAAATATTCTCAGCATTTTTATAAAGTGGTTTCACCTTCAGCTCAACACTAGCCTGTCCAGACTGACTAAGCCGCAAACGAAGCAAAGTAAAGTCTCTGGAGAGTGTAGCTTTGCGAGAATTGCAAGCACATACAGATTTTGGTAGTTCCTTGCGACTCCTCATTAGCTTTGACCATATTTTCTAGAATGCTTTAGGAGCTTCTGTGGTAAATCATATTACTACTACTAAATTACTACTACAAACACATGTAGGTTTTCTTGGAAGATTCCTAATTTATTCCAAAAACAGCTGCAAAATAAAAGGGATCTCTATTGCCTTCGGAATGTATTTTTATGTGTTAAAATCCTAATTCGGTCACAGATAAAGAAATTATTTGAAAACTTAAGAGAAGTAAGGAAGCTCAGCTTCCCCCCATGAGCTCCCGTGCAAATAAAGCCTTGGGAAGGAAAGATCTTTGAAACGAGCTCGACTTCTTCCGCGAAAATACTGTATGTATTAAGTAAAATTCTTTACGATGTGGCTAGCATTTTATGGTGAACCAATGGTTTAATTAAAAACTCTAGTTTGAAGTTATCTTTATCCTATATTATTTTACTCCATAAAAGTCATATAGGATATTAATGCAAAAATGGTTAAATGCAAAAAGTCGAAATATTTATTATAGCGGTACCCGCACGGCTTTGCCCGTAGTAGAAAAATTAAAACATCATTTGATTCGCCTTTATATTTACAAATAATGGATGAAGAATTTCTCGACAATACGCTATGTTAATTTTCTTGTCTATGCTATGGTAATTTGTTCGTCTATGTTATGGTAATTACTCGTCCCTTTTATGGTATTTTGATCGGTGCGAAGGAATTAAATCCACTAATGGTGGTAAAAATAAAATCATAGAAAAAGAACAAAATCGTATTTTCGAAAAATCGCTTAAAAAATGCTAACTCCCATGCTACAAACCAATTTTGTGAAAATCGGCCGAACAGTCTAGGTGCTATGCGCGTCAAAGAGATCCAGACAGATAGACTTTCAGCTTTATTATTAGTAAAAACTAACACTTGAATAATAACATATACAATGTTTGATTTCAAAGATTTTATTTTACAAATTTATATTACTACTAAAATTATCCTAAGTAGTTTTAAAGTTTTAAGTGTAAAAAGTATAAAAAATCAAAGTTAACTATTCGGTTTATGCGTATCGTTTTATAGGAATCAGAAGCTTTTATGTCTGCCTTATTACTCGCTGGCAAGCCTCCAACATTTTATTTTTAAGGTTTAATCGTTACACGCATTCAAACTTTATGTGATGAGATTTAATTACTTCGAAGACAGGAAGCCGTCATTACTCCTCCGAAATATGCTTAAGAAAACGAAATATAGTGAGATAAAGATGTAGAAGAAAATGACTGTTGCAAAACGTAATGGTACTCTTCGAGTTTTATAATTTCAAGTTTATGTTTCTGGTTGAAAAATAAGTTTCCTATACGGCTATTAATGAGTTCTGAAATCTTTTTTACTATGAAAAATGTCAGTTATAGTAATAACTTAAATTTATTGTTGTACTTTAAAAGATTTTGTCATTGGGGTCTTTGATTTCTGTTTACTTTTATACATTTTGATTTGAATAAATGATATGTGTCAAGTGTTTAAATTTGTATTTGTATGGATGTACCGTACCCTGCATGGAAAAAATGTAGCTATCAAATCAAAGCTGTAGTATTAACTCTTATTGAGAAAAAAATCTGTACTTATTTACTTTATAACTTTTCACGACCGAAAATTCAGGAAAAGTTAGTTATTATAATAATGTAATATATTATAATAATATAACATTAAAATAATAATGTACTTTTTTCTGTGAATTAACGGGAGGAATGTGTTTTCAAATTTGATTTTCTGTAAATTACACGAGGAGCAGGAAACGGATATAACTCTATACCCTCAACTTAAGAGCTTCTTCTGCAGAGTATTATACGAGTAGAAGGATTATGTGTAATAAAAATGACATTTTATTTTATGAATTTTCTGGCTCATTTCGATCTGGGTTCGATCCCATCGATCCTCCCCTTGGCTACGCCATTGACTGGCCCAGCAGCAAAATTTAATGTTTTAATGATCAGTTCCAGCGGGCTCTTCCTCTGATGGCATCACTCGCCAGTACCCATTCCGTCCCCACGCCATTTGTGATTTTGCGATATTTCGCCAAATTGGGCCACAAAAGTGGCAATTTGTCGTCAAATTTAGCTCCAATCCGAGTGACAACTGCTGGTTTTTATGTTACATTTTTCAATTTATAATATAACTGTAACATTAAGATTTACAGCATAGGTTCCGAACCCTTACCATCTCGTGACCCCTTGACCCCTTTTATATATATATATATATATTATAGTCGAACCTGTCTATCTCGAATTTAACGGGAAAGAAGAAAAATTCGAGATATGGAGGTTTTGAGATACGGAGGTTTTGAAAAAAAGTTCTAAAAATAAGTAATTGGAGAAATGACTCGAAAGTAAAAGTTTGGAAGCAATTTTACTAATCAACCATGTCCCCTTCCTCTCAGTTTCCGAATAGACATAATTGCTGGAAAACTTGCTTCTTGTTCATAAAGTTTTAATTCTGGAGGATTATGTGACTACTAATATTAAGAAAACTGCTTTTTGTCTCCAAATACCAGTTAATAAAGACCGTTGGGGATCGAATTCAAGAAAGACACTTTAGTCGAAATTCAAGATATATAGGTTTTGAGGAAATTTCATTCGAGACAAACATGGGTTAAAACATTGAATTAATAATTTATGTGCAGGGAAAATGAAAAACTTCGACATAGAGAGGTTTTCGAGATAAACAGGTTCGACTGTATATATATATATATATATATATATATATATATATATATCTTACCAAGAATTGGCAATTTGTCGTCAAATTTAGCTCCAATCCGAGTGACAACTGCTGGTTTTTATGTTACATTTTTCAATTTATAATATAACTGTAACATTAAGATTTACAGCATAGGTTCCGAACCCTTATCATCTCGTGACCCCTTGACCCCTTTTATATATATATATATATATATATATATATATATATATATATATATATATATATATATATATATATATATATATATATATATATATATATATATATATATATATATATATATATACCAAGAAGTACCGAAATAGGAGAATGTACTTTCTTCAGTGTTTCACCGGAGGAAATATTCGGTCTTTCACCGATGTCTTTGGCTTGTGAATGTTAATATTCACCAAAAAATTTCGAGATTTTATAGATTTTGCAGTGTCACATTTACCATTTTATAAAACGCATGTGTGTGCATAGTGTGCATACAAAAATTGCTCATATTTAACACAGTAACTCAACATTCAAGTTGCCTAAAACATTTTATTTGTGCTTAATTCGTACCACATAATCATTGTATGTGAAAAGATAGGCACTATAATAGCTAATAGGATAAAAATGAGATGCTATTATATGTTTAACATATATTTTGACACTTTCAAAATTTTTGCTCTCATGCATCGATGCCACTCAAAAATACTTTTTTGATCTTATGTATTTGTTCAAAAACTGAGTAACAGTATATATTTAAAGAAGAAATCGTATTGCGACCTCATAAGAAATGCTTCGAGGCCATATTTGGGATCACGACCCACAGGTTGGGAACCTTTGATAGTTTAAAGGGCAACTAAATGCAAAAACAACAATATTACATGCAAAAACATTAGTAATAAGAACAATAAATACTATTTATACTGTGTATTACTATTAGGCCCGTTATTATTACTATTTTATTACCGAAAATATATACCTACCTCCTTTTATTATTATTATTATTATTGTTATTATTATTATTAGCTTATATTATAATTAATACCTTCTAATTTTATTATTATTATTTGTTAATTTATTAATACAAGTCGTAGTTTAAAATTTCATGAACGAAAGTTCTTACTTATGTTTAGTGCTTATATTTAAGCGAAATCGGTTGCAAATTTCTTTACAGAAAGAGGAAACGTTTAACCATAATTTAACGAGAGTTATCGTTGTGTTAGAAACGTGATCTTTACATACTTGAAATGGGGTCGTTTAGTTCCAAGCATACATTTTGCTTTTTTTTAATGATATGCGCCTTGTAATTCATACAAGTTTAACTACGTAAACTATATAAATGCTTAAAAAGAAATGTTTCGCAAAAAACGTTGAAACAACAGTTTGTTTACTGTTAACAAAATTCATTTTGAACGAAATTTCCGTCTGTAGGTGCGTCTGTCTGTGCTTACATAAACCAAACGAAAAACAGAATTTTAGTTTATTGCTTTGAAGATAAATGTGAATCGAGAATGTAAACCTTTATATCGTCTCCCCTTCTTCCTCAAATATTTAAATAAACTTGTAAAGAAAGGAAAAAGTCGATGCAACTACTGCATAATCACGTATTCTCAAACATACGCGCACCACATCTAAACATTGAGTCTTTCTCCTTTTACCTTTTTCTTTGCCTCTGCGTCCTCTTTCTGCCATAATGTTTAACGAGCAAAAAGTCAAACAAGTAAATCACTCTGTGACAAGTCACAAAATAAGGAAACAAGCGAAAGTGAATGTCGGCGGAAATGGGAGTAAAGACCAACCCCGACATCGAAACTCTCATCAAGGAAACAGTTCAATTGTCCGGGAGAGTCCGGGACGAAGATGTTATTTCAGTCGCCCTTTCGACCGAGAGAGTGGGTGTTGAATGTGGCCTAGTGCCAGACTGCTGAACGATTAAATCCGGCAGAAAGTTTTTAATGGTACTGTCAAGGTGACCGGCAGACCATTGAATCTTCTTTGCTCCTGACTATCTGTCAATTCCTGATCGCGATGAAAAATCAATTTGGATGACAAAAATGGTATTCTCTTTTACTATACATTGGATTTTTTTCTAAAATATCTTTATCAGACAATGCATCGAGGTATGTAAAAAAAAAGGTCGATATAAACTAATATTTTTATAGTAGTTACGTATGTATACACATTTAAAGCAAAGGTAACAAACTAATGAAAAAATAGTATACAAAATATGCGGGGTTTGTTTTGGCTGTTGATAGCTTAAAAATGGTACTACAAGAGAATATTCAATTATTCTTGTTTTCCATCGTAGAATTCTTAAGAAAAAATTCAGAATCAAAAATGCAATTAAATAAATAAACAATATTGGCAGAAAGTGAAGGGGTTGAAGTGAAATATTTAATTTCGTTTACGTATCTGATCATTTATTAAAGCACATACATATTCATTTATCTGCCAAATATTAAAAAATGATACTTCAATTAAATCTTTAGTTGAAAATAACTTGTTCTTTCTTTAATTAATGATTTTTTCTATTCAAATTTCAATTCGTCAACTTTCAATGTTATCTTAACTATTCCACTTAGCCCTAAATACCCCAACATGTAGGGGAAAAGGGGGCTCATGTGAACACTTTTTTTAATTTCTTTATTTTTCAAAAATTATTATCAATTTCTCAGCGCAAAAGTGTTTATATGATTGAATAAACTTTTCTTTGTGTCATTAATTTTTTTGGGATTTTTAAAATATTACTTCTTTTTACTTAATGGAATTTAGAAAAAAAAAAAAAAACATCTGCAGTTGTTTACATGTGCCCCAAGAGTTATGTCAAGTGACGCGTGTTCAACAATCAGGATGAAACAAAAAAAAAGAAAGAAAATTAATTTGAATTTTGTCAGCTTGAATTCAAATTATGTTTTTCGCAATCACGAGTGTGTGTGTATATGTAAGCGTGGGTGTTTGTGTGTGGGGGGTATGTGTGTGTGTGTATGTGTGTGTAGGCATATGTGTTTGTGTCTGTGTGCAGGCATGAGTGTGTGGATAGTTGTGTGTATGTAAGTGTGTGTGCGTGTTTGTGTGTGTATGTGTATGTATGTGTGTGTAGGTGTATATATGTACACTGTAAAAACCATTCAGAAACGTTCCTGGAAAATAATGGGCAGCTGATATGCCCAATTTCTTCCAGTAACATATCTTGGAAAAACCAGGAACGCTTTCCGCTAAAAGTCAGTAACCTTTCTGAAATTAATCTTGAAACTTTCTGAAGAAATGCGAAATCGCCCCTGATAAAGCCAGTCATGTCTCCAGAACCTTCTAGAAAACTTAAATAGGTTTAGTATAATTCATTACAACCTTCTTGATTTACCAAGAAGGCTCCATAAAAATCAGAGCGACCACGGCCAAAGCTATGCAAGAAGGAGCCAAGCATATCTCTTGCCTGCAATTCCTGCCTTGTGAAGCTGTAGCTATCCATTGACATTTTCCCTCTCATTGGGAGCTTAGTCAATCTGGGCAGGCCGATACACTTAATAAACACGCTCATTCAATCTTTAAACTGGTTGCTAAAAATATTTTCCACAACAATGAAAAGTCGGCACGTGTGTAACTTGTAGCGATTCAGGAAACTTTTTTGCGATGATAGTTGTTTTTACGGGGAAATAGGTGAAAACGTGTGAAATCCCGAGACGTTCCACGGAAATAACCAGCAACGTTTCGGAATTTTTTTACAGTGTATATGTATATGTGTGTAGGTGAGTGTATGTCTGCGTGTAAGTGTAGGATATTGACGAAACCTGGAGACGGGTTTCGCTAGAGGTGCAGCATCGTGAGGACCCGGTCGACGGTGATGCTGCGGAGGGTGGCGGTGGGAAAAATCAAAGGAACGTCAAAAACAATCAAATGAAAGCAATAAGCAATCGTGATTGCTCAAAAAAAAAAAAAAAAAAAAAAAAAATTAAAATTTTGTGGCGGTTTTGGAAAACAAAACAAAAAGTAAAAATTTTAAATCTCCCGATTACAGGAGAAGCCTTTAAAACAAAACCTAGAGTTTTATTTGCTAATATTCGAGACAAAAAATGGCAAAAGACCCTTCGTCTCAAAGATTTTCTTCACGCTACACATTTTAATAAAAGCATTGCTGCGGAAAGTTGAAATGCAGCATTTAATAATAATTTGCTTTTTTTTAAGCTTCATATTATTGTTTGATAATGAATTTTAAAATGATTTTGAACTTCTGTCTTTAATTAAATGAACATATTTTGTGTCCTGTAAGTATTTCCTGTAAGTATTATGTAACACTAAATTATTGACCATTTAATTTAAAAAAAAATAAAAAAATAAAAAAAATAAACATAAATAAATAAATATTTGATAGTATTTGTTACAACTAACAATAAATTTACTAACTGGTTATAGGAAAAATATAATTACATATATATACACATTTTTTAACACTCAACACATCCTATACTAATAATAATATTACGGAGAGCGGCAATGGGAATTGTTCACTTGTGCCCCTAGATGTTGTGTTCGCAAGTGCCCTATCGTCTACTTTAGAGCTAACTCGCAAAAATGAAATTTTTTTTTATTAAATGAAATTTTTTAAACATTGTTATAAATTTACTAGAATGTTCATACAATGGTTTGTAATACTCAGATTTAGATTAGCAGTTAGTTTTAAAAATGTTTTCACATGAAGAAAACAGGGATAAAATTTTTTCAGCACCTGCTAAAACAAAGAAGTTGCAACCACAGAAACATAAAATGGCACATTGCTCTAAATGTTTGTCCAAGAGGTACAACTGGTACTGTCATTATTAGAGAAATTTTCCAGACTTTTTGCTGGAAGTGGTCTTAGTAAAACACACACCCCCCCCGTGCCCCGCGTTCACACGAACCCCCTTTCCCCTACCCATTATTTGCTCAATTTTGCTTTTCGTTTACATCAAATCAAGTTCAATTTCAAATATATTGATGAGTGTAAATGTTTCAACAACACTGTAAAAAAATTCCGAAACGTTACTGGTTATTTCCGTGGAACGTCTCGGGATTTCACACGTTTTCACCTATTTCCCCGTAAAAACAAGTATCATCACAAAAAAGTTTTCTGAATCGCTATAAGTTGCACGCGTGCAAACTTTTCACTGTTGTGGGAAATATTTTTAGCAACCAGTTTAAAGATTGAATGAGCGTGTTTATTAAGTATATCGGCCAAAAGTTGCTTAAGGCCTGTCCATGTTGACTAAACGCTTAATGATGAGCGAAAAAGTCAATGATAGCTATGCAAGGCAGGAAGTGCAGGCAAGATATGTGGTTGGTTCTTTTTTGCATAGCTTTGGCCGCGGTCGCTCTGATTTCTATGGATCCTTCTTAGTAAATCAAGAAGGTTCTAATCAATAACACTATAACCAACTTAATTTTCTAGAAGGTTCTAGAGACATGACTGGCTTTAACTGGAGAGATTTCGCATTTCTTAAGAAAATTTCAAGGTTAATTTCAGAAAGGTTACTGACTTTTAGCGGAAAAAGTTCCTGGTTTTTCCAAGATATGTTACTGGAAGACATTGGGCACATCAGCTGCCTATTATTTTCCAGGAGCGTTTCTGAATCGTTTTTACAGTGAAGTCGAATCCTATCACTTGATTTAATGTTAATTTTATTTCAAAATCACACACATTCACGAAAGTAGCAGTTTTCTTTACACATCAGTCCTTATGAAGGCTCTTTTTGTGAGCCCAATTTGTATCAAGATGCAAAAAATACTTTAAAAAAATAAGGTGTCTGAAATAGGGTAAAGTTACCAAATTTTAGATAAAAACTTACTTTCAACACTTTTTGAAACTAAATATTTTAGGTCAGTAAAAAAAGTGAGAAATAAAGAAACCATAAATAAATAATTAAAATAATATATTTTTCACCACACAAAATCTTCAATCAAATCAAAGTATTTGGTAAGCGATAATTGGCAACACTTTCAGGGAAAAAATGCTATTCTCATTATTCATTTATTGCTTTTGATACATAGAAAAGAAAAAGGCTGCAGCTTTTGCAACAGTTCAGATAAAGAAGAAGTTTTAAATATCCACTATAATATTAAAATCTGTTCGCGTCCGTCTGTCTGTCTGTCTGTCTGAAGATTGATCTTCTCGAGAACCGCTGCGAATCGAGAGTCGAACGAGATACCGATCAGTTCGAAATTTTCCAAAGAAAACAATAGGACCAATCTCGTAATTGGGCGACTTCTATCAGGAGAGATATTAATTAAAACGTTAATTAACAACGTTATTCAGGAATTTTTATTTCTTTCCTGTTGCTATTTTGCATATGGGTGAGCAAGTAAAATTATAGTAATTGTTTTAAAAGAGATTTTTTTTTGGCTGCTGTACAAATCTTAAAACAATGTTTCCATCTAGAATTTCATTTTAAGTTAGTTTAAAATTGGTAGCTCTATTCGGTCATAGTCTTTATTTTATCGTCTGTCCTTTTTTTTAACATTCAACGTTCTTAACTCTTTTCAGCATATGAAAGTTGTTTCTTTAGCTATGTTTATTGATTGTAGTGTAAGTTTATCATTCATCGGCCTCATATTTTGGCACATTTAGGATGTGCGACTAATTATATTTATTTTGTTGGACTTTTTCCCCGTCACATGGGTGAGTTTTCGAATTGTAATAACTCTTTTTTTTCCCTTCCTGTTTATTCTTATCAAATACAGTTTGTATCTTTAAAAGAACATGTTAAATGAAGATTGTTTGGATTTCTTTAAGTGAAACAGAGTTGAACAAAACAGATTGTTTTTAAGGTTTTTAACTAAAGCTAAATTGGAATCTGATGACTTGGTATTTAATGCTTTTTGGTATTTATTTAGTCTTGGTGCTTTAGTTTTACGTAATCGACCAAAAAGTGTGTGTCATTTTATGTAAAAAGCTGATTGTAATTGTACATAAATATTTCAGATATAGTCTATCAGATGTAGTATATTTTAATGTGAGTACAGATTATAGTTGATAATGCATATATTTTCATCTTTTGTGCTAATTGAAAATACTCATAACTTGTATTTATGATAACTACGATTAACGTTAAAGAGATTTTTACCAAAAATATGCCCTACTGGTGTTTTGCAAACCTTGCATTACGCGTATTTATTTACTCTTTAGCGCTTTAGAAACTGATGTCAGAGTAATACAAAAACATCAGTTGGACATCTCTTTTATTTTTTTAAGTAGCCCGTGCAACGCCGGGCACGCAGCTAGTTACATATTATTATTCGCAACTCCAGAGCTCGAATACGCTACCTTGCGGATATTTACAAAAACTGCCGAAAAAACTAAAACATTGCGTCCCACGTATTCATTTTGGGCAAAACAAACAGTTTTTTTATGCGTTTTTTTAAATTTTATTTGCGTAATTCATCATTTGGAATCGTCATTCGCAACAGCGTAACATCAAAAATATCTGATATAAACTGTGAGTACACATTTTATTTATCTTGTTCTGAGTGAATTTGAATAAATATCAGTTTTTCAATTCGATGAAAAAAAGCGGACTTAACAACATTGACTGGACACTAGGGCCATGCTGAAAAATTACTCTTTTCCTTAACCTAATTCCACATAAATGATTTATATAACCTTTGTTACTATAGCATCTAACTGAAATGTACAGAATGCAAATAAATTTTCTTGAAAATATTTATCGCAGAACAGATTGAAAAATCTATAAAGAACGTTAAAAATTTGAACAATAAAAAATAAAAGTTTGGAATTTTTATCGTTAAAATATCGCGCCAACTTTATTTTATTGCTCTGCAAAAGCTGTCATTGTCGGTGGAAGAGTTTAGCCAAAATTCTGTTTATAGGGTTATGGTTTTAAAATTGTGTAAAAGAATAATCTATCTTGACAAGATTTTGCATATCAGTTAAATCATTTCCATGACGAATGAATTAAATGCATGATGATTTCTTTTGATATCCAATCATATAGTCATAGAAATAAATTATCTAGTGTTTAATGTTACTCTTGACAGTTTGTCACGTATGTGCACTATGTGACAAAAATGTCAACAAATGCCGGAAATGTCACAAAAATGTCAACAAATGCCGGAAATGTCACGAAACTGTACATGATATGTAATAGAAAAAACGGTACAAAATGAAAATGCTGTTCGAAGCGAGCCAAAAATTTATGAATTCCGAATTCAACATCGTGAAAATGGCTGTTTCAGAACAGTGTTCTGAACTCTTTACTGTGTATTCTGCAATAAATTTTTTACTTTCGTAATACTTTTAGATTTCTAATCTCTTTCTTTATGGATCAGAATAACCAAAAGACTTTGAAAAGTCTTTTCAAATGAATAAATAACAAAAAATCATACATGCGAACAAAAATTTCTGTCATTTCCTAAGTTTAGAAGCAATTTATACGTTACAACGTGCGTTTGTTTTAGTTTTTTCATCCGCCATTAGACAGTGACTGCACCCTCCCTATAGTTTATTGGAGTTGCGAATTATGCTAGAAAATCCCGTCTAGGTAACCTGCGTGAAAATTTCTTCTACATTCGAACGAAGCCATTTCCTGTTTGGTGATATTTTTATAGTTGATATTTTAACCCTAACTCCAGTAGATAGCGATCATTGTAGACCACTTTTTCGTTTCTTCATTCCCCTGAAATGAGTCTTACCAGTAAAAACAGTTAAGTTACTGGATCCAGTTCAGCCTCGTCAAAGCATATTATCAAATTATCATGCTGTGGAGCTAGTTTCATTGACGTCAGGAGCGTTACTCGATCATTCTCTATTATATGTAAATGAGAATGCTTGAACTAGATAAAGATCCTTTTCTTTAAGCTGTTTACTAACAGTACTATTAGGATTATATTATTGCATTGGGATTATATTATTGTATGAATTATTACATTTTATAGAAATAAAGAACATAATTTGTTCATCGTGAGTCTGATACTGATAAATGTGACGAAAACAATAACTGAATAAATGTTTACAATGGGGGTGGTTTTCTTCAGTACTACTTTTAGTCATTGAAATGGATAGAATGAGCAAGAAAAATTACATGGACCCAGAAAATACTTTCATTTTCCCAATAGTTTTTTTAAATTAATTTTTTAAAATGTCCGATTTTTCAAACAAAACGTGGTCTTTATGGCGTCACAAATGATGCAATTTGGCGCATCTTTCTACTACGTTTCCCACGTTATGATAATCAAGCAGCGAATTAAAATTGCGCTCTACGCTTGCTATCAACCATATCGTTGCCAATTACACGTGAGTAAAGATGCGAATTAAATATTTTGTTTTGTGAATGGCAACATTGAATGGCATTTCATCATTTTTGATGTCACACGACAGAAGTGTAAAAAAATGAAAGCGCAACGATTTGGGGTAATTTTTTAAAAATATTAAAGTAAATAAATTATTTTAAAAAATGGTCATATCCTATGCTTTTAAGCATGCTCTTTCAGAAAAAAATACTTTTAAAATTTTGAAAACGACTCCATTATTTTATCTAGCACATTTAACCATTGGTTATTTTAGAAAACAACGTGGAATCTGTCTGAAGATTTCTCAAAACGTTACGTGTCATTAATTTTTAGAAACCTGCAAGTTTTCGTTTGATTACCATACAACTGATCCTGCAATAACAATGGGGAGTAATTAAGAATAAAACTTTATTGATTTTGATAATGGTTTGGACAAACATTTGTCCGAAAAAACACTTACAGAAGATTTAACTCGAACTAATTATTTTATGGTATAATTGAAATTCCACATACAAGTTCTGAGCGTGCAAAAGAAGAAAATTAAGAGGCCATTAGAATTAGCAAACGTACCTCTACTTGCATGTTAAACTGGATAAAACTGCTTCACTCACCATAAATTATGAGTTTCAAGAAAGGAAAATATTCGAGCTGTGTTCTTATCTATTTGTCTGATTGTTTTAATCAATTGGGGTCGTTTCCGAAATTTGAATTTTTTTCCGGAAGATAATGCTTAAAAAACATAGAATTTGACCATTTTTAAAATAATTTGAATAAGTTTAATATTTTAAAAAAAAATATTTTAACTGGTGCGCAGATTCAATTTTGTTTTTACGCTTCTACACATGACATCACAAGTGATGGAAATGCCATTCATTAATGCCATTTGCGCATTATTTATTTCCCACATTTACTCACATGTAATGGCAACGATATATAAAACTTTTTGGTTTAAAGTTTTTGAACTAAAATAATCCCAATCCCCGAATTTTGAATTTCACTCTATACTCATTTTTTTTTAAAATGTTTTTTTTAATCTTGTAAGTTGTACGTAACCAAAAGGTATATCATATTCGGTGCTTTTAACCTATTTAACCACAAAATGTTTATCGGGATATCTTTGCAACACGAATGAACTGTGTTATTGTGGTTACAAAACCTTCTTGAATCGATATTGTTATTTATTTAAGCCGAGCTGCGACTACAGTGCTGCAGAATATGAGATTTGAAGCAATATCTAGAGACGCTCGGTGATTCATGTGCGAAGTAATTTGCATACAATTTTCTGAACTTCTTGAATAATTCAACTAGATATACTCGTAGATGAGAAAGTACACTTTTTCTTTCTCTTCATTTCAAAGTTGAATGATTTGAAAACTGTCTTTCTCCAATGATATTTAAAGCGCTGACATTCCTGTAGACCAGCGTTTCTCAGCCTTTTCCGGCCCGCGGACCGGTGATGTTGTTTTCCTTTGTTTTCCTCTTCCTTCTTTCCTCTCTTTTTCCTCCCCTCCGCCCTTTTTTTACAAGAAGAAAAAACCCTTACATTTGAGGACTGTTAAAAAAGAGAGAACCTTTTTTACTGACCGGTGAGGTTCTTTCATCCTTTTCTTTCCTTGTCTTTTCTTTTTTTACAAAAAAAGAAGGAAACCAAAGAAATTAAGAGAGGGGGTAGGAGGGATTTGACTCGGGGATCGTTAAACACTCGGGGAGAAAAAAATTGCGAAAGGCTGAGATTTTTTTTTTCTTTTTTACAAAAATATATATATTAATAAAAATAATAAATGAATTAACAAATTAAAATTTACCTGTGCTGGGTGTTGCAGGAAATATTTAAATTATAAGACGAAGATAAGTAGCTATGATATTAATTATAAATCTTCATTGCTGAAAAATCAAATAAAAGTACTAAAATTAATCACAAAATTCACTTAAACGATGACGCATAGGATGTTAATGTGATTTTAATCGTCCTTTTTTTTTGAGAAATCACGATTGCTTATTGCTTTCATTTGACTGTTTTGATGTGCTATCATTTTATTTTTCCCACCAGCACCCTCTGCAGCATCACCGTCGACCGGATCCTCATGCTGCTGCTCCTATAGCGAAAATCGTCAATATCCTACACTTACACGCATACATACACGCACGTACACACACACACACAAACATATACAGACAACACACACATACATACACAGACAACACACACATACATACACCTACATATACACACAAACACATACACACACTCAAACATACAGACACCTACACATACATACAGACACCTACACATACACACACACCTCACACACAACTACCCATACACTCATGCCTGCACACAGACGCAAACACATATGCCTACACACACATACACATTCCACCCCCCCACACAAACACTCATACACACAACTACCCACACACTCATACCTGCACGCAGACACAAACACACATGCCTACACACATACACATACCCCCTACACATAAACACACATACACCACACTCACACATAAGCACACGCGTACATACACACACACTCGTGATTGTGAAAAACATAATTTGAATTCAAGATGTCAAAATTCAAATTATTATTATTATTATTTTTTTTTTTTTTTCTTTTTGAGGAAGAAATTTTTTTAAACATGGATGAACAAAAATCTTTCCATACCGGTTCAAATTTTTCTGCGTACCAGTACCGGTCCCGCTGGACCACTTGATGAAAAACGTTGCTTTAGACAACTGACGGCAACAAAAGTAATTGGTTTGACTCCACAGCGGCCGAAAAATATCGTTTTAATGACTTATTTTCTCCAGCAGAGTTTTGATACAGTTTTCCCATGAATATAAAACCTAAACTCAATGCAGGAGTCTGAGTTTCAGTTCTGCTGTTTTTAAAAATACGAAACATTGGATTCATTTTAGCATGGTAAATTGCAATGTAACTACAAGCAATATACCAGACAGCCCGGTTATCACATCCAGAGACTGTAGTTTCGTTCTTATTAGAACTCATCAGGCTGGATTAGTGAATAAGCAAACTGGAAGGAGATGCCATCTCATTGAGGCTGCGAGAACTGGTAGATAAAGTCAATTTTGCTATAACCGGGATGTCTGGTACATTTCACGTACTTCTGCCTTAGCCCTGGCTTAGGGGGCGGTTACTTGCTGCTAAATACTCAAGCTTTGCCCTCAATTCACGAGTCGAAACGCACCATGCTGCGGACATTCACCGGTGAGATAAATTTACTTTGTCTACCAGTTTGTTGGCACTCTCCGCTTTACTGAGATTGCTTCTCCCCCCAACTTGGTTATTCACTAATTCACTATTCCCGACTGATGAGTTCTAACAAGAACAGAACTGCCGTCTCTGGATGTGATAAACGGGCCGTGTGGTTTATTGCATGTAGTTCTGCTTTTGCCCTGGCTTAGGAACAGTAACTTACTGCAACGAAACTGTTTTTATAACGTTCTAAAGGAATGGATGCATCGATTTTAATGTATTTTTTTGTTTAGCTTCATACAGTTTTTGCGTAAACTGTATGAAGCTAAACAACCCCCCCCCCCCCATAACTCAAATGGTAAGAGTAATATACTAACACCTAATTGTTTCAATTTTTCTGGAAAACAAATTCATATCCTCCTCTCATTAGTCTCGAAAAGACTACCTGATTCAATGTAGCATTATACTACAAAGCCAATAAGATGCTTGGGTTTATCAATAGATCTATTTCAAACAAATCTAAAGAAGTTCTTCTGCCCTTATATACACTACTGGCCATTGAAATTGCTACACCAGGAAGAAGTGCAGATAACAAAATGATATTTTTTGGACACATATATTATGTTGGAAATAACAAATGATCAAATTTCGAAGAAATTTGGGTGAACAGATCCTGAGAAATTAGTACCTAGAACTACTACCTCAGGCATCAATGACAGAGCTTGTACGCCTCGGCATTGAGTCATACGGAGATTGGATGGCATATACAGGGAGAGACACCCATGCAGCTTCAACACGATGCCACAGTTCATCGACCGTAGTGGCTGGCGTTTGCTGACGAGCCAGTTGTTCAGCAACCACTAAACAGACGTTTTCTATTGGTGAGAGATCTGGAGAACGTGCTGGTCAGGGCATCAGTCGAACATTTTCCGTATCAAGGAAAGTCTGCACAATACCAGCCACATGCGGTCGTGCATCATCCTGCTGAAACGTAGAGTTTCTCAGGGCTCGAATAAAGAGAGGAGCCACGGGTCGTAACACATCAGAAATGTAACACCGACTGTTCATACTGCCGTCAATGCGAACAAGAGGTGAAGACGCTGTGTTTCCAATGGCACCCCATACCATCACACCAGGGGATGGGCCAGTATGACGATGGCGATTGCACGTTGCAAGTGTGCGTTCACCACGATGCTGCCAAACACGGATGCAACTATCATGATGTTATAAGATGAACCTGTATTCATCAGAAAAAATGACGTCTTGTTATTGGTACACCCAGGTTCGTCGCTGCTCACACCATTGAAGGCGCTGCTGTCTGTGATGCAGCGTCAATTGTAGCCGAAGCCATGGTCTAAGAGCTGACAGTCAATTCTGCTGTAAACGTCGCCAAACTGTTCGTGTAGACCCTTGTTGTCTTGCAAATGGCCCCATTTCTTGATTCAGGGCTTGTGACGTGGCTCTACGATCCATTAATGCCATGCGGATAACATGACTGTCCCCTCGGCTGCTAGTGATTACTGACCGTTGAGAACCAGTACGGCGATCTGTATTACCATCCTGAACCCATCGAGTTCATATTCTGCTAACCGTCATTGGATCTCGACCAACGCGAGCAGCAATACTGCGATAGGATAAACCGCAATCGCGGTAGGCTACAATTCGACGTCTATTAAAAACAGAAACGTGCTGGTACGCATTTCTTCTTCTTACACGAGGCATCACAACTATTTTCCACCATGCAACAACGTTCAAATTGAATTTGCGCGTGGGAAATCGGCTGTACAATTTCCTCATTTAAATTGATTTTAGGTGTCGCTGCGGGCGTCTGCGGTGTCTGAATGCGCTGAAAAGCTAATCATTTGCATATCACATCATCTTCTTCCTGTCGTTTAAATTTCATGTCTGTACCATGTCGCCTTCTTGGTGTAGCAATTTTAATGGCCAGTAGTGTAGAAGTTTGGTAAGACCTCATTTGAAATATGCTGTTCAGTTTTGGTCTCCTTATCTTAAGAAAGACATTAACGTATTGGAAAGGGTTCAAAGGCGGGCTACAAGGTTAATAAATGGACTTTCTCATTCAGACTACGATTCGAGGCTTCGAAGGCTAAAAATGTACAGTCTTGAGCAAAGAAGAGACCGAGAGGACATGATTCAGTTGTTTAAATTTATTAAAATGAAAGATGTTACGGGGCTGAAGTTTAGCACTGAAAACAGGACAAGGGGTCATTGTTTTAAGCTATTTAAATCTCAGGCTAAAATGGATGTTAGGAAAAATTATTATTACAGCAGGGTTGGAACAGCTTACCGGAAGAAGTGGTAATGAGCACGGGAGTAGATAGTTTTAAGTGGGCCATTGATCTTCACTGGGGATTGTAAATTGACTAGGCTCAGCCTAGCTGGGCACAGAGCCTGTTGCTGGTCGTCACTTTTGTATTTGTATTTGTATTATTTGTTTTTATTTTAAAAAAGTCAGTAACATATTATGACAGTAGGATTCAAAGAAAAGGTTGGAACATCAAAGCAAAACCAATTTTTTGAGGGATAAATTCGCAAGAATGGCTCAAATTCTGTGCCAATCACATAATGTTAAATAAAACTTTGAATACGTTTCGAACCCACACAATTTTCTTTCTTGTAGAATTTGTATTTTTATCTACAATGTCCTTTTCTTTCCTCAGGATGACTATGACGAAGTGGATACATCAGAGCCATTAGAACCAGCTGGTCAAATTCAATTTAGTTTGGAATACGATTTTTATTCATCGACTTTGGTACTTAGGATTATTCAAGGCAGAGATCTCCCCGCCAAAGACATTATAGGTAAGATTGGCGAAATTTCTTTTGAGTAAAGGGAGACATTACATATCTAGGGTTCGGTTTTAGTGATTTTTGATAGACGGGGGGGGGGGGACTTAATTTTTTGGTGAGATTTTCTGATTTTAATGGAACTTCTTCCTACTGCCACTTTACACTTTATCGTAATTACAGCAACTACTGTCTGACCACGGATTGTATGGAAAGACAAACGTCCGTTTTACAGCCGAAAATGGACGAATCTATTATTTTTTACCGATGTCAGCTTTTGCAAAAACAGAGTCTCATTCAAATAGCGGAATACGCGCATCAAATTTTTACTTTCCCCCTTTATTCACATAAGATTCGTCTTATCTGGACATTTGAAAATTCCATGCAATCCGTGGTTGGATGGACAGTAAGCAGATAATTTGAAATGTTAAAGGAACTTTAACGGTTTGGATGAAATAATTAATTTGGTGGATTTCAATAATTAATTTCGGATTGTATATATTGTGTGTCTAAGTTTAATGGAAGCGGAATATTTTAATGTGGTATTGTAAACAAATATCATATATATTTTAGTCTGCGAATGAAGTGGAAGTATCTGATTACAAATTATCTACAAGAGATGGGTCAAGTAGAAATAAAAACACATATTTGATAAAAGTTATAACACAACCGAACATTTTACTTTTATTTTCCAGCATTTCTATTGAAAGTTATCCAATCTGTACTCACCTACAGTTTAGCTGGAAATTAGTTAAAAACTGTTATATTCACGTTCTAATTAAGTTGGAACAATGGAACAAATTTTATCTAATGCAGAAAATTATGGGCTTCTGTCGATTTTAATTCTAATTTTTGCAAGCTTTTTTTCGTCCTCATATTAGTGGATTTATGCAAAAATATTGATTCAAATCAGAATAAACTTTTAATTAATAGTAAGGTAATTAATTTGTTTATAGAATGTCGCATGGTCATGTGGTCGTCTGAGATCGCATACCAAATTTCTTGAGAATGCGATCACAGAAAGTGGGAGAAAATTGAATTGCAAGATTCCTTCCTAACAGACATACACCAACACAAGTTTCGAAAAACTTGGCAACAAGCTGATTGTTGCCATTTACAAGAAATAAATAAAATCCTGTATTGCATCCGGACAGTCAAAAATGCATTATAGATACAGTAGAATAGACCTGGGCACGTTTACGCGGTGTCCTTTTTCCGAAACGAGTTATAACTGGAGATCCAGCAGTCATACCAGGTTGATGCTACTCCCTAGCAAATATTCTCACAAGTTTTTGAGTAGCAGTCGGGCTTCAGATTAGCATACGGATAGAAAAATCTGTTTTCTACCAAGCTGAGTAAATTTTGTGTTGAACATTTTTAAGCTTATTGGAAATAAAAAATACGCAGTTAAAAACAAATAAATATAAAAATTAGCAGAATTTTATCTTTTTTTTGTATTTATATGGACAGAAAAGCTATTAAATTTTGTTGCAAGTTAAAAATAAATCCAAACTTACCGACGGGGCACGTTTACGCACGTTCTTACTATGTCTTATTACACTGTCTTACTTCAAAACAGGGTCCGGACGCTTTTTTCGCTCTGTACTGTTTCAAACCTTTAATATTTTTATGTTATTTAGTTTTGAAAATCACCATTCATTTCTTATTAAGTAACAGATGTGTATCTTATAGCTTACAATCATATAGCGTTGTCTTCATGCATGTAAAATGTTCTTTAATTAATTGTGTGCAATTTTCTTATTGTTGAAGTGTTTTAAGGTAAACAAAACATTTAAATTAGGTCAAATATTTCATACACTTACTCCTTGCTAGGATTTTTACTATGCGTAAACTTGCCCCGCGTTCGGGGCAAGTTTACGCAAAAGACTTGGATAGAAAAAAATATTTTTTTTACGGTTAAAAACACAAGCTGCGCATCAACTGAATATACGAATTTTGACTCCTTTAACTGCTTCATACAACCACAATGTTTAAAATTTCCTCTGTTAAAACATAAATATTAGAAAATTCATTGAAAAAAATCCTGGTAAACGTGCTCCGGTCTACCCTACCGGTTCGGGTGATTAAAAATTCGAATGGTTAGATTTTCTCTGAAAAAAGGTCTACTTTAATTAAGTTCTCTGAGTATTTAGCAGTAGTTACCACCCCAAGTCAGGCAGGTAGAAGCAAGAAAGAGTATATAACTAATAGAATAATAACAATAATGATATAATACTAATACAAATATAATACTACTAATATAATAATAATAATAATAATAATAATATAATAATACCAATAATATAATTTTTAATAATGGTAAAATTAATAATATTGATAATAATAATAACGCTCGAATGTTGTTAAAATACAAAAAATATATTCAATAAGATACTGAATATACCATGCCTTACCTTAATCTTCGAGTTGAACCGAACCATTGCCTCGGTCACTCGTCTGGTCAGTGCTAATTCTATATTAGCTACCAGTTCGTTTGGCATTCTTTACTTTTTTAAGAGGTTTTCCACCTCCAACTCAGTCACTTCCCTATGCCGGGCTGATGACTGCTAATAAGCCCGAAACTGCAGTCCTCGTCTGGAATTGACTGAGCTGGTGGTGTATTTCATGTACAAAAAATATATCTTCTTCTGATGAACATTATCTGAAAAAAGTCCTGAATGGATAGTTGTACCATTAAATTTTCAATTACTCTATAACGGCTACGTAAAAAGATTAAAATAAACGGAAGGTTATCGCGTTACCTTCCTTTCACAGATAGAATTGGCTCCCAATTATTTTTTCATCTTCGAGTTAGAATTCACACAGCAAACCAAACCGCACCAAAATAAGATATTATTTAAAGATTCTTATTCCAAATGCGGTAAAACCGAGGGAAAATATTTGAGATACTTTCCACTCCAATGAATTGAGAGCATTACGGATTTGAAAAGATTTTTCTTGAAGAGAAGCCATATGTCAATATATTCCGATCGTCAAGTAGTCGAGATTGCGAAAAGGGACGGGAAAATAGAGACAGAAATTTCGCACTCGGAGAAATTTATGGAATATATAGGGGGAAAATAAACATACTTTCTGGGATTTGAGATTTCTCAATAATTCTGAGAGCACTGCTGCGGATTATGTTTGCTATTTTTGAGATCTTGTTTTAAAATATTATTTTTTCGGGCTTATTTTCACTGTGAATAGTTTACATAAAATACACATGAGCCTCATTGCACTGTTATTGAATATCTATGTTGCATGTTTCTTATCTTTTAATTAAACACAAAAAAATTATTAAAAACTTTTTAGCTCATAATGAACATTGTAGACTAAGATATGTAAAAACAGGTTGTGTGTTGTGGAATTTAAAAAACAGTTTAAATTTATGATGTTTTAATATATTATACAAATTTACTTTTGAGTTATCTTTCAGCTATGGATATGTAAATGGGCACCTACAGTGGCTCCCAAAAGTCTTCGTACACCTACGACTTTTAACGAAATAGGCCCCAATCCATTGGTTAGAATTAATATTTCGGAATAGGTATTTAATTATAAGATCTATGATCAATTTTTAACAAAAGTACAGGAAAAGTTTTAAAAAAATATTAAAACTTAATTTGTTTTAAATCAAAAACCAAAAAGTGCCGGAAATTTTATCTCGCAAAAGTCTTCGTACACTCTATAAAATGTCTATATATTATTGAATAATCTAACTTTTGATTAAGTTATTCATTAGTAGAATAGCATACAGTATTCATAACACCTTTTAAACGTCTGGGAATAGATTTCATTCTTTTCCTTTCTTTTTTTTTGCGTAATTTCTGAGTAAGTGTTTAACCACACTTCGAATCTTCTGTTCCTAGCTCTATTTTCGTTTCAAAGCCGTATTTTCGTAATCTAGCCTCCAGATATCTCTAAATATGTTACATTAAGTTTAAATATGTAGATTGAAGGGGTATTTTCTAAACTTTAGGACAATTTTTGAGACACTAGACGCAAACGTTGAAAGCTGTGTACTTCTTATCGTTATTTTGAAAAAAAATAAAGTTGTTTCCGATAACCAAATTTTTGGCTAAGAGTTCAAAATTGGTTTTTAAAATATTTAAAGGAACAGCATGATTCATTACTTCATCAAAAAATTCCAAACTACCAAGTCCTGATGCTGATATGCACCCTAGAACACTCACTAGAAAACCTCCACCATCCTGACTAACTGATCCAAAAATAACTTCTTAATATTAAGTTCCTAATTTTTTCTTCTACTTACAGTTATACAACAATTTAACCAAAAATGTTGATTCAATTTTTATCTGTAAGTAAGACGTGATTCTAAAACGTTTTTAGCTTATTTATCATTGATTTTGCGACGAAAAGCGTAAGCTTTCTGTTTTTCGCACGGCCAAGAAAATTTCTGCGGGAAGAGGTCCCATTTAATCCAGCTAATCAGAGAACTTGGCGAACAATTTTAGGGGAAAATTAAATATAAAAATTTTCATTTAACTCTGCAAAAACTTTTACAGCATTCAAATGTGTATTTTTCATAAATTTTTTAACTGTAAATATCCGATCACGCTTTGTCAACTTTGCCGTTTGACCTTTTCTTACCTTGTTTTGGGTCCGATTCTTTTCTTTAAAGCATTTTATCAAGCACTTTACTATAGAATGGAATAAAATAACTAATTTAGAAATATTTCAAACCAATTTACCGCTACTGTGCGGAAAAAATTCAAATTTCGACTGGTGTTTGTGTTTTTTTTACGAATACCAGCCATTTTACAGTCATAAGCGCAATATTAAGAAATAAATAAACAAAAAATTAAAGCCAAATGACTTAGATGTCAACACAATGCAAAAATATTAATAAAATGGCATATGATAATTTTAATCATGAATTTATTCGAAAATATTTGAATGTACGATGACTTTTGTTGCGTGTTATTTCTCTGTCTCTTCGTTTTTTGACCCATTTTAAAAAGAAGATCCGTCAATATTTTGAAAAAAAACAATGGGTTGTATTTAGAATGACATCAGAATGATGTAAAAAAATATTGGACTTCATATTCGAATTCAGTTTGGAGTTATTTTGGTTTTTCTAAAAAATTTCAAAGTGTACGAACACTTTTGGGAGCCAATGTATATATTTATGCATATATATCGAGATTAGCACATAAAAAGATTGACAGTTGGAGATACATGTAAAATTGAACAACTGATTTTTACAACGTGCAGCAAAATAAATCCTTGGGTATAAGCTTTTCAACTGTGCCATAAAACATAGGTATTTTAAATGGAAATCAACTGACATTTCATTTAGGGGATTTGAGGGCAAAGAGAAAAAAAATAAGAAACTTTACCTTTTTCAAAAGGAGCAAATTCGACATTTGTTTTGAAAATTACAGTACTTAAAGAAAGAACAATGTATTTTATTACAAAACTTGCCTTGAAAGATCATTTTTTATTTTCGGCAATAAATTTGTACCCGAAAAAAATCGAAAATGTTAACTTTTTTATGGGGCAAAGCGAAAAATGAAATATTGTTTTTAAATGAAATATTCTCTAGTCGATTATTAAAAATATTTTTGCTCAAATTAATGAGTAAATAAAAGAAAGAAAGAATGTATTATCGAAAATTTAACTAAACAATAAATGAATAAATAAATAAAAAAACAATATATGAGCAAAAAATATATGAGTGAAAGCGCACAAAATATTGGATGTATAAGAAAATAAGTGAATAAATGAATAAACAAATAAATTGTTAAATGAAGAAATGTAAATAAATAAATAAATGCTAAGTGATTTAATGAATGACTGAAAAAGTAAACGAAATGAACTATTTTTCTTTTGCTCCATTCACTTTGCCCCGCATGTACTTTATTAATGGTACAAATAAGCTTTCTACTATATAAATGAATAACGCATTAAATATCCATAGATCAGAACAAATACATAAAATGTTACTAACCAATAATTTTACCATTCTATACTAATAAAAATAATTTTTTAAATTTTCAATAATATATTACTATGTGAGTATCCGTGTTTGAAAATTGCTTGTATTTATGTTATGTTTTGAGCTTGAGAGGTAACTTTTTCTTGACTGGAATAGACTACATTTGTTGCTACCTGGTTAAAATTTTAACAGATCGGTGTCCCTAATACAAACTAATTTTCCATTTCACTTGACCTCACATTCTTCTACATACATTCCAGGTTAATAGCAACATCCGTTACCTGTACAGAAATCACTCTCCCTTCTGGCAGCAAGCCCGAATATACTCGAGCTGGTGTACAGAGTTTAAAATTGAGTGGGGGTAGTCCTGCTGTTATATATAAAAGAATTAATAGACTGTCGCGGTGAACATCATCGTTTGTTGTGAAGAGGTATAACTGCATTGGTAGCTCTTAGTATATTGCCGTGTGCAGGTAAACGTCAGTATCTGCATAAATGAGTTTTCAAGACATTTGAAGGTATGTGTGGTGGATTCAATATTAACAATAGGAAAATGTTGGAATTTGACGTTCTTTTTTCGCGGATTTTTTTCAGCGGAAATCAAATAAGGGAGCTTGTGGAATAAAGATAACGAACGCACAATAGATGACAAAAATGAAAACTTTTCAGTTATTGCCCTTTATCTGCACACGGCAGTATACTACTCAGCTAGCGTTTCCGTACGACTCCACACTGTAGAAACAATCCAGAAACGTTCCTGGAATGTAATGGGCAGCTGATATGTTCAATTTCAGCCAGTAAATATCTTAAAAAAACCAGGAACGTTTTCCGCTTAAAGACAGTAACCTTCCTGAAGTTATCCTTGAATCTTTCTGAAAAATTCAGAACTCTTCCCGCTTAACGCCAATTGTGCCTCTGAAACTTAGAGCAAAATTAGGTTATTGTAATATAAGAGTTTTGCACCTTCCTGATTTATCAAGGAAGTTCCAAAAGTAGTATTTCAAACATGGCCCAAGCTAAGGACAGAGCTGCAAACAAGTATCGAGAACTTTACTTGCCTACAATTCTTGCAAAACTACGAAGTACCTGGACCTATCGCTCCCTTTGGGAGATTAATCAGTCTGGACGAGCCGTAATCTAAATGAAGCCGATACACTTTATAAACGAGCTCAGTTAATTTTTAAACTGGGAGCTAAAAATATTTTTCATAACAGTGAGAAGTCTGCATTCGTACGACTTGTAGTAATTCAGGAATCTTTTTGACAATGATACTTGATTTTTCCAGGAAGTGGATAAAAACCACTGAAATCCCGAAATGTCACAAAGAAATACTCAACATCGCTTCGGAACTTTTTTACAGTGCAGCTAAATTGATAACATCCGTTTCGGCTATAAAAACTATTCATGTTATAAAGTTAATTGTGCATGATTTTTCTTTCACTTCTTATCAACTAGATGATTGCAAAGCAGCTGCACGTGTAAGTACTAATTGCTTTTGGGATTCCTGTATGGATGCTTTCACATGCACCGCATTTTTTGGCGTTGTCACAGTCTGATATCGGCCTGGCGTTTTTGTTTTCCGTACATTACCTGTGGCTCTAAGCTTAGATCATTAACACATAGATACGGCAAGTGGGTGTGGTTGTTGAAGCAGGAATCTTCTGGAAGAAAGTGAGGGATGGCCGCGTGACTGCCTTCTTCCACACTGTAAAAAAAAATCCGAAACGTTACTGGTTATTTCCGTGGAACGTCTCAGGATTTCACACGTTTTCACCTATTTCCCCGTAAAAACAAGTATCTTCACAAAAAAGTTTCCTGAATCGTTACAAGTTGCACGCGTGCAGACTTTTTACTGTTGTGGAAAATATTTTTAGTAACCAGTTTAAAGATTGAATGAGCGCATTTATTAAGTGTATCGGCCTGTGGTTGCTTAAGGCCTGTACAGGTTGACTAAGCTCTTAATGATGAGCGAAAAAGTCAATGGATGGCTACAGCTTTGCAAGGCAGGAACTGTAGGCAAGAGATATGGCTGGTTCCTTCTTGGGTAGCTTTGGCCGTGGTCGCTCTGATTTCTATGGAGCCTTCTTGGTAAATCCGGAAGGTACTAAACCTACTTAATTTTGCGAGAAGGTTCTAGAGACATGACTGGTTTTAACTGGGGAGATTTCGCATTTGTTCAGAAAGTTTCAAGGTCAATTTCAGAAAGGTTACTGACTTTTAGCGGGAAACGTTCCTGATTTTTCCAAGATATGTTACTGGAAGAAATTGGGCACATCAGCTGCCTATTATTTTCCAGGAACGTTTCTGAATCGTTTTTACAGTGCACGGAAGACGTTTTGCCAGAGCTACACTAAATCTCTCAGGGATTTTAATAGTCGTCAATTTAAATTTTTTTACCTTCTGCTTGAAATGTTTTGGCACATTTTTTTTTCTGTCACCCGCATTCGCATAGTTTACTGATTCATGGATACGTGGTTTTTTTTTTTCCAATTTCTACAGTAAGTTGTTGAGTTATGCCATTTTAAAAATAGCTCTAAAAGTTGCTCTTTTGTAGAATAGCGACAGAGGAAAAAAACACCGAACGCCAAAGGACTGGTGACCTAACAACGTGGTACACGGCGGCGAAATTATTTGATCTTCGCCCCGAGTCATAAAACTTGACGCCTTTACTCCTGCTTCAGCGCATACATAAGTGACTGAATGGAATAGCTTGTCTATATCTCAATTATCTTAGGCTCTAAACCGTCATTCACACGAGTCAACTTAGTTGAATCTACTTTCGAACGGGCGGTTATTAGAATGTGTAACTAGGTAGGAAAGTGAAGGAAACGTCCGGCATCCTTCACATGACAGTAAACTCAACACTAGGCACATATGCCGTTACCATTCTCAACCCGACCAGTTCAATCACCTTTTTAGTTGATTCATCTCATCGAGACATTGCTTAGCGTTCGCTCTACTCAAGAGTAAAGTATAGTTTAGTCAACTCGGTTCAGTTTCAACAGCGTTGCGGATCAGTTGCATGAATAAATTCAGCTTATTAGAAGAAAAGTTGATTTAAACTAAGTTCCCTCGTTTGAAGACATCAAAAAATGCCAATCAACTAGTTGACAGGAGCTTTTCTGGCAAGTTGATTCAACTAACCACCTTGTTTGTATTCTCGCTGAGTAATAGCCACAGAACTATTATTTTGAATATCCTCCTCCATAACACATGATGATGTTCGCCACGCCACGCCATTGCAACTACTGCAAATGACACGTATACTGCTATCGAACGATACCATCTCCGATACCATTTCCCTGTCACAACGAATCTCTCCAACTACGCACTGTAAAAAAATTTCGAAACGTTAATGAGTATTTCCGTGTAACGTGACAGTATTTCAATGGTTTTAATCCACTTCCTGGAAAAATCAAGTATCATTGTCAAAAAGTTTCCTGAATTGCTACAAATTGCACTACCGCACACTTCTCACTGACATAAAAAATATTTTTAGCTCCCAGTTTAAAGATTAACTTTGCGTATTTATAATGTGAATCGGCTTCTGGTTACTTACGGCTCGTCCATGCTGATTAAGCTCCTAAAGGGAGCGAATAATGTATGGACTACGCTGCTTTGCAAGAGTTGCAGGCGAGTAAAATTCTTGATACCTGCTTGCAATTCTCGCTTAGCTGTGGCCATGTTTGCAGTACTTGTGGAACTTTCTGAGTAAATCAGGAAGGGGCCAAGCAATTATATTATACCTTTCAAAGTTTACTCTACAGTTCCAGAGACCCGACTGGTTTCAAACGGGAAGATTTCTGAATTTTTAAGTGTTTTCCGATATAATTTCAGAAAGGTTACTGAATATTAGGGGAAAACGTTCCTGGTTTTTGCAAGATATGTTACTGGCAGAAATTGAGCACATCATCTGCCTATTATATTCCAGGAACATTTCTGAATTGTTTTTACAGTGCGAAATAAAACGTTTTATATTAATAAGTTACATGTTGATGTTAATAACTAAGTTTTAGCGTTAATACGTATAAGTAAATTGGAAAATAGCATAGTTAAAAGCTATGCAGCAGCGAAATTTTACTGTTGTCTTAGTTTTACCAAAGATATGATCTTTGGTTTTTACTTCACAAATACCGAAATGGGCTTTTACAGCAGTGGCGTACTAAGGGGTTAGCAGGTATGGATTTCGCCTGGAGTATAACAGCAAGAGAAATGGCAATATGAAAATCAAATTATTATATAGCATTATATGATTTTTGAGTAAAATATTTCACTGATTTTTCGGTAGAATTTTTTTTTCAAAAAGTAAGTATTTTGCTAGGTATGGAGCATTCCCTGGATCAGCCCAACTCTCTAGCATACCCAGTACTTATTTCACCCAGCAGTAACATATTTCGGAGTGGCAAGGGACTGCTTTCTGCCCTGAAGGATCCCCCTTTCTCTTAAGAAAAGTGACATTTAAACCCTCGACGGGAAAAGAAATGAGTCGAAATATTTTCCAAATAAGATAAATACATACATTAATTATTACAATTTAAAAGGGAGAAAACTACTCCCCAAACGTAACTGAAGATTGTCGAGAACTAAATTTTTAAAGCGACAACTTCAAAAAATTTCCGAAGGAAAGACCCCTCCCCCCCTCCCTCAGTCACCAGAAACATAAAGGATCTTGAATTTTTGCTTCAATTTCGAAAAATCTCCGAGAGAGAGCATTGAAAAGTCCTTAACATCATCCAAAGTCGACTAAAATTACATTTTTTGGAGTTTCAATAACCATAAGTTTCTGGAGATGATCCCTAATTTGTCCTCGCCTTAACATCAACTAAAATCGTCTAAAACTGTTTTTCGAACAATAATTACAAGGAAGTACCCCCCGTATCCCCTAGCCCTAAAAATGTCATCAAATTATCTCTGTATGAAGTACGTGTCTCTCACAAGAGTTTAAAATTACTATCGTTTATTAAACTGTTGTTTTGCCTTTTTTTTAAGAATCACAAAATTCTATTTTGTAGACAACGATGAGAACGCCTATCCTTAATTTCCTACTGAAAAAAAATATTAGTCACGTATTTCAGTTTTAAACTCGTAAATAGCAAAGCTCCTAGTTCTTTTTTAACTTAGTTGGTCAGAAAAGTGAACGCAATTTAGCTGACGAACAAACATTTTTAATTAGAAATTTACGCAAATTAACGCCTGTGAGGCAAAACGTTTATCTTTGTGCCGAAACAATTAATGCACAAATCAACGCTCTGATTGCAGTTTAATGTCCGGAAGTTCAAAAGTGTTTTGTACTCAACAAGTTTGATCCATCAATCCCAAGCAAAATTTGTGCATAGGATATTTTTTTGCAATTAACGTTCGTTTGATGACTAGTTAAAGCGTATGGTTAAAAATGCTTAACAGGTAAATATGCAAGCTACTTAACAGAAAATTGAGTTTTTATTTTCAAATAGATAAATTCGACGACTTCTTTTTGCATTAGAACGTACTGATGTTAAAGAAAAAATGTCTTCTTAGTACGAGCTTAGAATTGGAGTGCATAGGTTCTTGGCGGTTTCTTCATTTTCTACCTTGGCGAAAACAGAAAAATATCGTTTACGCTACCGCCATATTAGCTCATCATTTCAGATTCCATGGATCTTGTATTGTCTTTTTAATTTCATGAGAATAACAAACTAGTTTGCATTCATTAAGCTTTCAACGGTGTTTACTTTAGTTGGTGGATTATTTTAAACTTTTAAAGTTACTGAATGGCTTTTGGCGGATTATTTCACATGATACTGGCTTAGTATGATTATTTGGAAGAAAACGGCTCATTTAATGGAGATTTAAATATTTTTTATTCGCTTGATTCCTTTAAAAGTAATTGAAAATACAAATTAATGTGTAATGTCACTAAATAGAAGCTTTTTTGTTACTTTGACCAAACGTGGCAACAGCTAATATGATTGCAATACGTTACAGAATATAGCCAACTGGAAATCATTAGATTCCAGTAGCATTGAATCCATTCTATCGCCAATGTACCAATAATCTACACGCTAGCCGTTTTATTAATTTGAAATTTGAAAGAAAATTTATGTGGGGGAAGGTTGCATCAATAAACTTGTTCCCATGACTGGACTTTGAAGATATTTTCCCCACCAGAGTTTTCTAAGGCACGAAATGTTTTAGTGTCTTCTTTTGTCTCAAAACTGTCCAATGCAGAATCTTCAAGGATCTTGAATCAATAGGGTCTGGTGGGGTAAAATGGTCATAAAATCGTAGGTTTCCAACTTAGGTGGATAATAAATGCAACAAATTCTTTAAACATTTCAACTTTTTTTGTTGTTATTTTACATTGCATTATTAAAGAACACGGTACATTGAATTTTAGGAAGAAAAGTATTGATTTTAGTAGTTTTATAGAACTTTCTTTTTCCTATGTTTTTATGACCACTTTACCCCATGGGGTGGGGGAAAGTGGTCATAGCATGGGGTAAAGTGGTCATAGTTAAAAATAGATGCAAAACCATTATAAAGAACCCTAATACTTGTATATTTCAGTTGTTTTTATAGTTACAAGTATATTCACGAGTACATGCGTGTATACACGAATATATACGTGTCGTGTTATACACGAGTAGATACATGTATACATCGGATACATGCATGCACGTGCCTACTCAAGTATATACGTGTATATACGAGTATATAAGCATGCATACGTGATTATCTACAGGAGTGTATACGTGTCTACATGAGTACATACGTGTCACATGTACATACGTGTTACGTATATGTACGTGTCATGTGTATATACGAGTATATACGCGTATAAACGAACATCATATGCGCGTATGCACTTGTATCTCGAGAAAATACGTGCATATTTGAGTATATATGTGTATAGTAGACGTATATACGCATATATAAGTGTACATACGTACATATACGAGTATACACGAGTTAATTCGTGGATACATCCAGTGCGTCTACTCACGTATATATTATATGGAAGCATGAGTACATACGCACGTATACGTGTAAACACGATTATATACCTGTATAGACGTACATTTACGTGTATACACTAGTACATGTATGTATACACGAGAATATACGCTTATATACATGTTGGCCTACAGAGTGAATCTAAGCTCTTGGGCAAAATCAAAGGGGTGTGAGAGGGGAGGATAAGAAGCAAAGAATCATTAGGACGTTATAATCACTGACGCGCTACATGCACACGAAGCCAGAAACTGATGGATGCAAAGCAGGGCACAAATTTGTTGCACAAAGATGATTTCACCTAACATTTTAGTTTTTAAGAAATATTTAGAGCAGTTGTTGAAAGTTACGGTCTGTAGTAGCTTTAATACACGTATCGCAACAAAGGCGCAGCGGCTGATGAAAGTTTTTCAAAAGTCTCGTTATTGCAACAGAGAGGGATCTGTGAATGCGACGCTTGTATTACAGCCGAAGGCCGCAAATTTCATCAATCGCTTTAAAATTTTCTTAAGTAATAAAATGTTGTGTAAAATTGTATTTACACAACACACACGTATTCTCACTTTGCGTGCATGTAGCGCGTCAGCATTGTGTTTTTGACCATATTTCCTTATTGATTCTTGCTCTTTATTCTCTCCTCTAACACCTTTTAATAATTTGCTCAAGAATATAAACTCACCCTGTATATCTTTATATCACAGGCTTGTATGTATGTGTCTACTCGAGTACGTATGCGTATATGCGTGTCTACCTGAGTATATAAGTGTTCTTATATATACGAATATAAGCGAGCATATACGTGTATAGTAGAATGTATAGCTGTATGGATTAAAAATACTTACAGATACCCAAATACGTATTTATTGGCGCATTTATGTGAATACGTCTATGTACATGTCTACAAGAGTATATATGCGTATATATACGCATATACTCGTATATTTAACCCCGTTTACTGTAAAAAAATACATTTTAAGTAAAATTAATATGCATCTTCCTTATACCTAAAGATTAAGTGACATTAGAAGAACAATATTCGTTAAGCCTAATATTATGACCACTTTACCCCATCTTACTTAAATTGTTCTAAAAAATTATCTAAAATAGATTCAGCTAACTGCTAATGAGTAAGAGTTCTTGAGACATGTAGGAAGCTTCCTGTATAGTCAATCTGTTTCAAATTCTAACAAACAAAATTTCCCAAGAATGTTAAAACAGGTGTTTAGATTTTAAAATTTTTCATATTCACGCAAAATATTTTTTTTTACCGAATTAAATTTTGCCAGTTGTAAAATTTCGTATTCAAAATGTAGTTTCTAACTGCCTTACTCTAAAGTAAAATTTTTACATTCATTCGAACATATATTTCCAAGCTATAGCCATTTATTTGACGTATGACCACTTTACCCCATTGACCACTTTCCCCCACCAGACCCTACATCATATTGTTAAACGTCCAAGTAAGATTTCTACTGTTCACTTACTAATGATTGACATTTACATTTTGTTATTACATGCTTTGAATATTACTGAACAACTAAATGGGAACATTGACTTAAAAGAGTGCATTTTCAAGTACAATTCCCCATATTTAAAGTTTCATCATGAATCGCCACAGCAGTGGCAATTATCAAAGCATTCAAACTGACGCAGTTGCTATCATTGAACCTCCAGGTGTTTCTATGAATGAACCAGCTAACAAAGTGGTTAGTTCATGGAGCCTTAACAATTTTATTTAAAGTTTCAGTCCAATTATCTTCAATAATTGATAAGTATTTTTAAATAAGTGTAATAATGATGAAAAAATATTTTTAAAAACTGTTTTGGAAACTCCCCTCAGTTATTATATTTTCAATTTAAAAACTTGTGTAGTCGATTTAGTATTTGTTAAAGTAAATTTTAATACAGTTTCAAGTATGTTCGAGAAAAATACAAAAATAAGTAGGGCCCTCAGTGGATAACTGAGGGCATGCAACGTGCTATAGCAAAATCCTTGTCGTCAAGTAAAATCTTTGTGGATCCAAATTTTAGAATTGGGATGAAAAAGGACTCCCACTTGTTCAAAAGAGGCCTCATGAAATTTTGGCTAATGGCACGTGTTAGAAAATATCAAGTGGTGAGTGATGTGTGGTGAAAACAGCTGTGTTGTGTGATTCCCGAGGGGTTTTTCTGCTTCTCCTGTGATTAAAAAAAAATCTCATTTTGACTAACTTACTATTATTTGTAGTGTTTGTTTATCTCCTGTGTGTAGTGTTAACTATTTATATTTTACGGTTCGATTTTCTTATTTAGAATTTAGTCCATCGATGGAAACTCAATGGTCTATCCATAGCGACTGGTTCCCATGAATAGACCACATGCTAAAATATATTTTTTTTAATTTTTATTCTTTATTGAATACATTTAACATAAAAGCAAATATTTTTATGAAAAGATAAATATACTGAGTAATTATTCCTATCGTCAATTTTAAGTTTGACTCTGAACTACTTCCTAAAAAGGTCAAAAGTGTTATGTGGTTCATTGACGGCAACCTTCCCCTATATTTGCCCTGCCCGTTAGTTTTGATTCACTTTTTATTCCTGTTTTAGGAACAAGCGACCCATACGTGAAAGTTACACTCCTACCGGATAAAAAAAGAAAACTTGAAACAAAAGTGAAGCATCGCACGCTAAACCCACGGTGGAATGAAACATTTTATTTTGAAGGTAAGTTTGAAAATGATATTCAAGATTCGAGAAAATAATCATATTTTTTAAAGTTGATAAGTTTCACTTAATTTGCTATTTCTGTTACTAGACAATAAAGTAAATAGTTGTCACTCGGGAGTTTTTGTTTATATGTGCCTATAAAAAAAAAGCTGATGTTCGAGTGTTTTAGTAGTGTTTTAATATCAAAAATTAATTTTAGTAAAATATGTATTAGTTGAATATGAACTAAGTAACGTGCACACCTACGTCGAAAAAAAAAAGATTTTGGAGTTGTTCAGATAAATAATACACAGTGTCCGTAAAGTCCTTAAAGACATATTTTAAAATTCAAACAAAGGCAAAGTGATGTCGTATGAATATGCGGTTTTGCGCCATATTAATTTACAGGTTCAAATATTTTTTATGACATTGTAAAAAATGAAAAAGGGAAAAATAAAAAGAAAAAATTATAGTTATATATTTGTTGGTAATAGCTGTATCATCACAATAAAGAAAACAAATATCATGGTTGATGTTTAATCATTTAGTTGCACATATTTTTTTTTTTTTTTTTTTTTTTATGAAACAGAAAGCAATACTTTTCATTGCCACATTTCAATGTGTGCACCGAATATTGCTCGAACCAGAACTAAACGGTACCCAAGTTCCTCCCATGTCCACAAACGGTAAAACACATTGAATTTCGTATCGAAGGGTTTTTGTTTTCAGTTTTATAAAATGATCACATGGCATTTGCTTTTCTTACTATGACGATACAGCGATTACCTGTAATTACATTTCTTTTCCTTTCCTTTATTTTTTTTTTCTTTTTTCATTCTTTACGATGTCATGAAAAATTCTTGAACCCGTGAAGTATTATGGGGCAAACTACATACTCATACGACATTTCTTTGTTTTTCTATGAATTTTTAAATTGGGTCAAGGACTTTTCGGACACTCTGCATTTTCCCGGGAAGTTCCGTATTGCTTAGCAGATGAATGATCATTGATCACCCTGTTCAAAGAAGCTCTAATGGTGCATTCTGAAGGTAAGGAACAATGAATGGTTACTAGACCATGGGGAATGGGTCTGGCAACTATGGGCCATTGGGTCTGCAAATAGCTATTAACCAGTATGCAGCAGCAATAGAAAAGGCAATTTCGTGTATTATATTTGAAAATGTGAAAGAAAATTCATTTTTATTACATAAATGAAATCGATATTTTTTCTCATATTTCTTGAAAAACCAACCTAGCAATTATGTTTTAGAATAAAAAGCAATTTTTGTCAGTAATCTGAATGAATACATTTTGTGAAGCAGCGACAAAAAGGAAAATACAAGAAGTAAACTCGTTGAAGCTTTCCATTTAAGAGCTTTTCTAGTATTAAGATAATTCAGTTTCGTATATTTCATATTGAATCGAAAAACACATTCCCCTCAGAGTAAACTAAATTTTCGTTAAAACGTGAACTTGTAAAGGAAGAATTTTACTCTTTGTTTCAAAAGTCAAAAGACAAGTTGTTTTCGAGATTTTTTATTTTTCAAAACTAAAACTATTTGCATCATTTCGCTAATATGAAGAAAAATTAAGCTTTTATAAATATGTGAATTTGATCAAACTAGCAAATAAGCTTAATTTCATGGAAATTGTTTAATGATATTTGCAAAAATCATATTTTTACCATATAAATTAAAGAAGTAAACATGATATGATCAACAATGAAGCAAACGATTCATTAACAATTTATTTTTGGAAAATGTGAGGCAAAATAGATATTATCATGTAAATGAAACTTTTATTAATTTTCCCTCATAATTTTCTCCTACAATAAATCTTCTTTTCTAAAAAATGGATTCCTAAAGAAATTAAAAGGCCCAAAATTTTATATAATACGTTTAAAGAAACAATAGTTTTGAAACTGAAAAAAAAATAAATCTTTTTTAGCCTGTTTGTGGTGACTATCTTGATCCGATAAAATTCAAACACCTAAAACGTATCATAATAAATATTTAAGGTAGGATGCTATTGTGTGCGAAAGTTGCCATTTTTCTGAAAAGAAGAAAAGTATTTCTCCTTTATTATGGAAGAACCTGATATTAGTTTCAAATCAACCTATGAATGTTTCACACTCGATTTTCGACGCATAAAAGTTTAGGGAAATGTCGATAAGATATTGAAGAAACGTCTTCACTTAGTTGTAGACAATAGTTATGAACTGCAGAGAAGTTTCAAATTAAAAAAAAAAAATGTTCAACGCTACAATGGGGTCGTTTCCAAAATTTTAAAAGTTTTTTCTGTCTGAAAGGACATGCTTAAAAACATAGGATCTGACCATTTTTTAAATGATTTGTTTAAGTTTAATAATTTTAAAAAATTACTTAAATCGGCGCGCTTTCAATGTTTATGCTTCTGTGCGATGACATCACAAATGGTGAAATGCCATAATGTGTTGCCATTCACAGAACAAAATATTTAATTCGCATCTTTACTCACGTGTATTGGCAACGATATGGTTGATAGCAAGCGTAGAGCGCAATTCTAATTCACTTCTTTATTATCATAACGTGGAATCGCGGTAGAAAGATGTGGCAAAGTGCATCATTTGTGACGTTATAAAGACTACGCCTTGTTTCAAAAATCGGACATTTTAAAAAAATTAATTAAAAAAATAACTGTTGGGGAAATGAAAGTATTTTCTGATTCCATGTTATTTTTTTTTTTTTTTGCTTATAGTATCAATTTTAGTGACACAAAGTATTACTTTTGACTAAAGGAAACAACCCCATAGACGTATTTTTTTAAAATACTATTTGCTGTTTTTACATATATATATATATATAAGAAGCTATAATTGGAAATAATGCTTAATGAGTTAAAAAAAAGGAAAAAAAAATTGAAAACGAAATTATAAACAGTTTAATGTAAAGCATAATTATACCGCGCATGCCATTTACCACACAAAGCGTAATCATCTAAACTCCAATTTAAATTACTCGGCGCTTTTTTTTCCAAAGGAAAAATTTGTCCATTGTGAAATCTTTTTAAAAGACACGTTGCAGTTTTTTCAGGTTATTAAAATTTGGCAGAATCTCTAGAGCGTTTTTAAGTAGTTTCTTGTTCATTTAGCTTTTGATCCATAGAAAACTACATTGAATTAAAAATGCATTTAAAATTTGTCTTTTCTGAAAGAATTTATGATGAAAAATAATAAAGATAGAATAATTTCCCACGGAACCTATTAAAGAGATTTTTGTTTCAATGACAAGCGGAAAAGGATTAAATGGGATTTAATTTTTTTAAAGATAACGATAAGATATTATAAAAATGCTATCAAAAATAAATGTGCAGGAAAATCATTGTTAGAATAAAAAGTGCTATATAAATGTTTTTCCCTCGTATTTAATCGAATTATTTAAGCAATAAGTGGAAAACTCATTTATATTTAACGAAAGCGTATTACGTTTAATGATATGGTATTTTGCTGATATAACCAATGTTACTAAATGCAGGATGTTAAATTTAAATAAAGAAGGTTTTGCATTATTGGTTGCATGCTAGTTTGCTACTGTTAAAAGTTTTAACATTATTTTTATTATCAGATTTAAGTATTTGCGCGTTGCTTTTTCGTTTCTTTGGTGCTTTATTATTTTTTTTTTTAAACATGATTACCTCCCTTTGATTCTTGAATTTTTAAAAATCTATAATTAATGAATTAAATTTCCGATTGTTTGACTAAACTTCTACTATGTCAATCTCTACAATTAGACAGTAAATTTAAAATAATACAAAGCTACAGCTGGAATGTAAGCAATGTTTTACAAGCAAGCGTTGCGATCAATGACTGAGTGAGGGGGACGTTTGGTCTGCAAAAATAGGACACGCCTCGTTCTTAGGAACGAGATATCAAAAAAATCAACTGAAGCTTCGTATTTATTTTTTATAGCTTGCGTATTTTGTAGTTTTGCAGTTGTCTTTTGAATATCCATAAGTCAGAACCTAACTATTTCATAGTTTGAGATTTTTCTATTGCAATATCATTGCGAAAAAAATAATATTAGCTAAAATAAAACTAATAAAATAGGGGTAAGAAATAATGCTTGTAAAGCAGGAGTTGTACTTGTTACTTGGTCTGACTTGGTCTGGTACTTGGTCTTACAGAAGTTCACAGTGATAGCGTCATATGCCAATCATATGTCTCTTAATCCGCTTGAAAATCTGGAAAATGGGCTGGCTGTCCTTCCCAACAGTTAATCTTAAAATCAGTTCCACAGATTTTTTTCTGGAATGACCGTCAAATAAGTACTCTTAATTATTATTTTTATAACGACTTTGAGGTGTGGCCGTGGAACAGAGCAAGCTTTTTAGGGAAGGGTGGTACCGTGCTTGCGTTGACATAATCATCACTGCAGACACATTACACTCTTTCATGGGGAAACGATATGGGACATTGGGGAGCGTTTGATCTAATGCAGTTATTACATGAGAATTTTATTGATCAATCCAACTCCTAAGTGTGCATGTACGTGCAATTAAGCAAACATCACGGCAAGTGATGCATTAAGTAGGATCTATATGAGCTTAAATGACATTATGTAGTTGCGGAAAACACAAATGATTCCACTCAACGGGTGCATTCATTTTAAATCCAAATAAAGGTAGTTAAAACATGAGTTGAAAGCAGTCAATTGCAAAAGTATCCTGAAAGAAAAATATGCATCTTAAAGATTTCAGGGATTTATCCTTGTCCATTGTTCTTAAAGAAAACATTGCTTAAAAGAAAGTTCCAATTATAATACATTAAAACTAGCTAATTATGCATCAAAGGATATATTTAGAGACTAATTAAACGACGTTTCAAGGTAATCTAAAATCAAAAAGTCATTAAGAATTTTAAACGTTAATAGTACTTAGTTGCTTTTGGCAAACTTATAAATTTGGCATTGAGAGCAGACTGGTTCATTTTTGCATCACAAGTTTGTAATGCGTTGTTTAAGTTTTTGTGATTAAAAAGTACATAACAAAGCCTTTTACTGATTCGAAAATTAAATACTGCACAAATAAATAAATAAATAAATAAAATCAGATATTGTACTTGAAATTCCTGTTTATTTTATTGCAATTGATATTTTCTGAAAGTTAAATAAAGCGTGACGAAAAATACTTTTATGGCTAACTGGTGTTTAAAATATCCAATGGTAAAACATCTTTGTGCTTTTAAACAGTTCGAGTTTTTAGTGTGGATGATATTTGTTTCTCTTTATTCATTATATATTCACAAGAATCTTCTTAAAAAACAACGTATGATTGTGACGGTGATGTGGATATGATTTACAAAAAGAAAACCCCTCTAATTTTTACCATGATTGGCAACTTCAACAAAGGTTTTGAAACGTACATTTCAGTAATCCTAAATTAAACGAAAACACTTTTCAAGTTCAGTCAATTGCTTGAAGATCATTTATGTCAAAAAACAGAGATGTTTAAGTTTAGCAACAATTACTTATTTACAGTTTCACAAACGTCATATCTTTTGGGAATGACCAATACAAAAATAACTCTTGTATTGAATTTTCCGATTTTTGGATCGAAAAAAAAACATGTCTACATTAGGATTCTTTATATCAAGGATGTCTTTGATAGATTTTCTTCAGCGTCTTAACACTTTATTCTACACTCTTTCATTTTTATTAAGCTATGCATTTTACTTAATATTTTACTTTAAAATAACATTTAGTTAGTCAGTGACATTTCTTGTTTTATTTTGAAAAAATGCCAGAATAACACAGGTAAAAGCAGTCCATTTTTAAAAAAAAATCAGTAGGTAAATCATTTCGTATCTTTTAATGTTAATGCAGTAAGTGTATAAATGAAGTGTTTCATTGATTTCTCGACTCTTTAACTAAAATCGTCAATCACAGGAGGAACAAACACTATCATTACCTATCAGCCTTTCTGACGTATCGTAAATTACTCTATTCAGTTACTTTCTATCCTCCTGAATAAACCATATAATTCGAGCACTAAAATCTTTAAATTAGCTTTAAATCAATGACACCATCATTTTCTGGTTAAAAGTGTTTAATTTTTTTTCTCTTCTTTGATTTTTATCGAATCCATGAAACAGAAGCCTTCATTATGTCCATCGTCATGTTACATATTCAAACTTAATGACTTCAAAAGCTAAAAAGATTTTTTTATTGCAAAACTCGAGCTAGGTTGAAGATTTTTCAGTAAAGTTAAGCCTCGATTATTCGAAGCTGGTTTAACCGGACTTTTGTTAAACAGACACTCACTGTAAAAAAATTCCGAAATGACACTCATGACTTCCGGTTACAGTTTCGGGATTTCGCCGGTTTACATCAGTTTCTTGTGAAAAACAAGTATTTTTTTTATCGAAAAAGAATTTCTGAATCACTAGAAACTCCTTGAATGCTACCAGTGTGAAAAAATCAGCTTTCTTATCAAGTGTTTCGCTTTCACCCGGGCTACGGTTTTGCTTGGATTGACTAAGCCCGAAACAAGGGTTAAATGCCGTCTTTGGATGTTGAAGCTTTGAAAGAATTGCTTGTAATTCTGCTTTAGCTTTGGCCTTGATTACTTCCGGAGCTTTCCTGATAAATCAGGTAGGTTCCAACGCATTACTATAAATATATCCAAGTTTTCTCAAAATGTTCTTGAGCTCTTTTAGAAACATGACTGGCCTTGATTGGGAAGGGTTTAGAATTCTTCAGAAAGGTTCTCCGTTAATTTCAGGAAGGTTAATGGTTTTTAGCGGAAAACGTTCTGTTTTTTGCTCAGTGTGAAACTGGCAGAAACTAAGCACATTAGCTGCCTATTATTTTCCAGGAATGATTCGGAACATTTTTTTGGTGTTGTTTTTTCCTTCATCTTTATTTATTTTAAGAATTAATTAATCACCTCATTTTTGGTAAGTAAGTAATGTCACTTCATGGTCACCGGAGTTAGCCATTCCTACTGTATCCTAGTCAGTATCTACTCAGTGAAACCTGTGAGTTGACCACTTGCCGTGCACTACTTTAGTGGTTAACTTAAACAGGTTGTCAACTTATAGAGGTTGAATTACATGATATCGATCTAATTCTGTGCCTGAAAATAGTTGTCAACTTACACAGGTAGTCAACTTACAAGGGTAGTCAATTTTACAGGTTTTACTGTGTTGATTTGTTTCTTTTTTCTTTTTTTTTCGCATTTTTATCTCCTATCCTACATCCGTTTTATCGTGCAAGCATGCTTACTTGGATACCATTGAAAACAAAGCATGGAAAGAGTTTCGAATTCCAATATTTTATTGTTTTTTGTGAGAAGGGGAACCCCCCCCCCCTTTTTTTTTTTTGAAATCTCTCAAAAACTGATTTTTTTGAAATTGGCGACTACTTGCCCACGACAGTTCTGCACTGTCTAATTTTTAAAATGTTATAAGTTCGTAAGCGATCGAAACTGAAATCAAACTTTATTAAGCAATTGTGTTTTTACTACGTGCATTTATGTTTAAAAGAAACATCCGTTTTACTGTACATTTATTAAGTTTTCAATTATTTACATATCTTTATGCACCTAAGCCTATATATATAAATTTAAAAACATATTACAGACTTAAGAAAATAACGTGAAAAAATTTTGCTTGTAAACGAATAAAACAAAAATGTTAATTGTTTCATATATAATTTAATGTGTGCACCGTTTGCAGTTGAGATGTGGTTCGAGCAACATACGGTGCACACGTTGAACTCTGGTAATGAAAGGTATTGCTTTCTGTTTAATAAGGTAAATAAACACCTCACATGACGTTTATTTTTCTTACTGTGACGATACAGTGGTTACCAGTTATTACACTTTTTTCTTCATTCCCCCCGTTTTTTTTTTCTTTCTCTTTTCTTTTTTTTATGATGTCCTAAAATTTTCTTGATCCTGTGAACTATCATGGCACAAATCGCATATTCATACGACAATTTGTTGCTTTTCTCTGAATTTTAAAAATGCTTCACGGACGTTTTGGACACCCTGTGCTATGTCGTACTAAAACACCAGGCGACTTATGCCTTTAATAAATTTATTATTTAATGTAACAGTAACCTAACTGAAAGTATCACAGTTTATACCGTATTACCCCGCATTAGCCGGCATGTCGCATAATTTGGGGGTTACCGGATTTTCAATAACACTTGCCTGGTCCTTTCCGGCATGCTGAAAAAAAATCGAGGGTTAGGAAAAAAAAAAGTAAATACTATGCAAAATATATGTTCAGTTTAAAAAATAACATAAGTTCTATACATATCTCATTAGTATAATTAAACAGTTTAATTTTGTGAAAATATTAACTAACAATGTCATTGGTTACTTTAACAAGAAAAATAGTATTCAATAACGAATAATTTTGTAAAAATGAAATTGAAAGAAAGAAAAAATTTAAGCAGTAATTTACCACCCCTAAGCCAGAGCTAAAGAATTTTCCATAACTATTTAATAAATAAAAAATAAACTTACCTCTCTAGAAGGAACCAAAAATTATTTATTTAAAACAAATATGAACGAAAAGCAGTAACAATTTTGCTTTCTGACAGGAACTGAATGGCGAAATTTACTTTAGTTTTGTTGCAAAATAAATCTCAAACTAACCGGCATGCCGGTAAATTCGAATTTCCCGGCATGCTGGTTAACCTCGCATTTTTCCGACTTCCGGCATGATGCGGGGTAATGCAGTAGAAGTTTTGTAAAGGTGTGCATGTTTAAATCCAGAGTTATTTTCTGCGTACCCTAACATTCTTTTTTAAGTTTCATCTTTAATCTGGAATTTCTGATTTACCGAAGATGGTTCAGCACCGACAACTTTGATTAATCGAGGCTTAACTGTAATAATAAAATTCTTAAAAGCAGAATACTTTTCCAATTACCATAATTTTGTAAAATCACCGAATAAAATTCTCATAATCTGGCATAATTGTTGCAACTCTGGCTGAAATCAAATTCAATATTTCCACTAGCCAACTGTTCTTAATCAATTTCAGGAAGTTCGCTTTGCTTAGGACGATACAACGTTTCATCTCAACCTGATTTCACATCTTCCAAAATTTTAGAAGCAGAAAATCAGCCTTAACATGTCATTACGCATGGTCCAAAAATTTCGCATACAATCGAAGATTTGAGTTTGTAATTAATCATGAAATAGAAGGGGCAATTTACATATTAACTTAGGTGTAAAATTAGTTTGAGGTAAACGTGGGCACCGTGAATAGGAACTTTTCGGAAGGAAGCGGGATTCTTAAATTACCGAACGAAATTTCAAGTTTTATTCAATGATAAAATTCAAGCATGCACGCATACTTACATCTAATGTGAGGGAAAATTAAGCATAATTAAAATAATAATAATAATATTAATAAAAAATTACAATGTTGTAGTTCTGTCTCCAAATTTGTCAAATCGTCAAGAAAATTTTCCAAATAAGGATTTTTCAGGGATTTCACAGTAACCTCCTCTTAGGATACCCCTGGATGTAAGCATTCGAACTGGCCTTCCAAATGTACGTTCAATGGTATTCTTAAGAATCCCATTGATACTGACCAGTGAATCAACACGAGTAGTGTAATAATGAAAAAAAAATGGAATGCTCGTAGAGAGCTATAGGAAAAGCATATTGAGACATTTTTTGGCGCACAAATTATTTGCTCTCGTGTCCCCGTCACCGAGATGTAAGGTCTTAAAGTAGGTCAACATTTTAAGAAAAGTGGGAAATGTAAAGAATTGGTGAGAAATTAAAGGTACAAGCGGTTTTCCGCCTGGATGTGGCAGGACATTAACTTGCAGAGTGTGTGAAATATATATTCCATTCCTCACCAAAACTAGCTAAATTTAGCTAGTTTTCTTAAAATCGCTAGAATGCTCATAGTCTAACAGAAAAATTACACTGCAACTGTCACATAAAATTGTTTCAAAAAAAAAAAAAAATCGTGATCCGTGTGGTGGAAAATCTGCATTTTGCCTTCTCCAAACATTCTCTAAAGTTAATGAAAAATATATCTTCTAAGAATTTCAGATATAATAGCTGCATATAGTTTATTTTGTCTTTGCATCTCAAAAATGCTTATTACAACACCGTTGACTCTTTAAAGGTTAATATGACGTGAGGAGCAAAATGACACAACGTAGTTAGAAGTCTAAATGAAACAGGTAAAAAGAGACAAAAATGAAAGTTTCACTTTTCTTTTCTTCGTTTTCATTTGAACTTATAATTATGGTGTGTTATTTTGCTTATCATTCTCCAGAGTTTTTGACGCTTTAAAATTAATATAATGTATTCGACCAGCAGTAAACCAAAAAATCGTACTGGCTAAAATGTTAAAATGTTCCAACACTGTATTAATAATTTTTTTTTACTACACTTGTTGTAGCGTGGGTATGACGTAAGCTTTTTCATCGTTGCCAGAAGCAAAAATTAATTCCAGTAATTATAAAGGTAACTGTTTATTTAGTTAACAAGTTCACGGCTTTATTTAAGCAAGCATTGATTTATAGATTTTGGATTTCTAAAACTTTTAACAAAATAAGTATATGATTTCTTGATTACAACACTAAAATTGCAGTTAACCCTAGTATCTTCACATTTAGCTTGATTGTACAGCAGCAAATAAAACGAAAATAAAAATTGAGAGCAGAAGAATTACTGGCGGTGTAGTAAAAGTAAATCCAATCACCGATATCTTCATTTTCGCGAAAATAAGTGTTTTGGAACAATAATCTCATTGAAATCTAAAACGTTCATCCACGGGACATTCTCGGCAGCCAGAAAACACAAACGAATTACTAAACTGGCAGTTGTCGTTTCTTCATATACTTTTCTTTCTCAGCAAATCTCTATTTAATGCAAGTATTGGTGAAATATGGAAAGAACGAATCCAAACAAACTAATGGCGTCAAACAGATAGAACTTATGGCGTCAAAATGATATGTCTGAGGTCAGCTCGTACTTTTATGAATCTTCTTTATCATTGTATCCGCTGATGTACTTGTGTGAAAGCGTAACTTTCAACAGTCAGATTCGTTTGAACCATGTTTCCTTCTTTTTTAAACTTTATTTAAAAGTAGTTTCCAGATATTGCTAAAAACTTTTTTTTTTTTGGTATCAAACTACTTACTACAGTACTTTTCTTAAAAAGTAGTGCGTTACACTACAAAATACAAAAAAAAAAAAATGTAGCTGCCGATGTAACCGACCGTCGTATGTAACCGACGCTGCTACTGTAGCGTCGGTACTTGTAGCGCACTACTTCCAACCAGTGCCCAATATACACTAAAATGTGTTTCAAATGTACTCCGTTGAAAAGAAAATGAGCTAAAGATCGGTTCCAAATGTGTCCCGCTAAAGACATTTGCTAAAGTTAAACATGGAAATACATTTGAGAACATATTGGGGACACATTAGGCTTACTTGTGAAATCATCACTTTCTTTCGTACAAATGTAATTTCAACACCTCCTTTCAATTACCAGTCAATAGAATTCCTCAACATGAGCTGCTTGGTGTGGCGAACGCCGTCAGAAAAGGATGGCCTTTAGTGGTCGAATACCTTCCATTGCCTGGTGCCGGTTGATAGCTGCTCCTTGAAATTGCTACAAAATTATATATAAAAAAAGGAAAACGAACTGATGTGTGTGCATGACATGTTTTCCTTTTACTCCAATTTAATGTTATTTCCCTATTATTGGCAATTATAATGTGATTCAATAGTTTACGCTCTAAATATCACCAACAGTATACAAATTAAAACCAAATTAAAAAAAAACCCGCCAAATTTGTCGCCAAGTTGGCGACAAAACTTGGCGACAATAAGACTGGCGATATATCGCCAAGTTTCCTACAAATTATAACACCACTTGAGTTTACATCGAAATTACCAATGATTTCCCCCCAAAAAGGAGCAAAAGACCCTTTTAGAAACCCGAATGCAACCAAAAGGGGAGGTACAAAGCTAGACTCCACTAGGAGTCTACGTACCAAATTTCAACTTTCTAGGACATACCGTTCTTGAATTATGCGACATACATACGCACATACGCACATACATACATACGTACGTACATCGAACGTCACGAGAAAACTCAATGTAATTAACTCGGGAATCGTCAAAATGGATATTTCGCGTGTCTATACGTTCTTAGGCATCCACGTGTGGTCGAGTCGAAAAAAAAAAAAAAAAAAAACCTCAACATTTTTTCGGGAGTGAGAAAAATGGAAATTAAGGCCGATTTTTGAGTGAAAATTTTTTCGCGAATACAATGCTTCCTTTTTTGTAAAACGAAGTTAAAAAAAAAATAAAAAAAAAAAAAAAAAAAAAACTGGTATAGTTAAAGAAGTGTTCCATAAGTGCTCTAAAAGTTATTCCAAAAATTGCTATAAGAAAATGTTTTAAAAGAAGTGGCATGTGCCAGTATTCAAAATATTATCTCAAATGCGTTCCCAAAAGCTCTTAAAGAAGAGCAGAACTGAACAAATATTTTGAAAGCTGTTGCAAAAAGTGCTTCGAAGTGTTCTAAAAAGGAACGAGTGTCCACGTTCAAAGAGTACGTGTTCAAAAAGTGATTTGAGGTGTGTCATTTTACACATTTTTTTTCCCTTGCTTATAGTTTCGATATAGATCGTTGTCTAAATAGCTGTGAACTATTGTGTAGAACAACAAACTCAAAATCCCAAACATGATTCCAAAGTACCACATTGAAATAGTAGTATGAATTTCTATGCAAATCGTTAACTGCTTTTTTTTTTTTTTTCGGGAAACGAGGACTGAAATTTTGTAAGATTTATGAACTTAGCAAAACTTATGAACAGTAGTTTTGTGGGAAAGAAAAACAACACGGTTCAGACGAAATTATTATTCTTATAGGGAAATTTTCTTAAAGCAATTAGAAAAGGTTCTGCGATTCACTTGATGATCCCTGTTCTTATGCAAATACTGAAATGAAACCTTTTCATGCGAGAACTTTGAAATTCTGATCGGCAACCTTTCTGATCGGCTACGGGAATTTTTTTTTTTTTTTTTTTTTTTTGTTTGCTTGACGATATGTTTCAGTCCATTTCGATATCTTTCTTTCTCTTCTTCGGTGTTTGCGTATACTGTTTCAATAAAAAAGAGAAGTATATTTTATTTGTTCACAATTAAAATGAAAACTGGGACGTATGAAAACTGGGTTATTAACGGGAATATTTCCCAATAAGCTCTTATTTATTTTTAAAACTAGTGTCCTTACCAGATTTGCTGAAAGTGCGTTTTACTCAACTTTTAATCAGTAATTTTTACAACACAGCAAATAGCTACTACAGTGAAGTGCATTTACTACTACTTGAAACATGTTCGGACCCAAACCGCTGTTGGAACCAAAATGGAGGACAGGTCGGCCTGACCTTTGGAGAGGTTCTATGACGAGTCAGTGACTCATCGAGTTCTTCAAATATACAGGGAATACTATCCTTCCTCCAATTTCATTCTTCTTTGTAATACCAAAGTTCCACTTCTACTATGTGTCTTTACAAACTAACGTAACGGCACCAGTAACAGAAATGCCTTAGACATCGCTCTCAGATTAACTCAATTTTCTGAACCTTTTAATGTATTTAAACTTTTTAAACTTTTTTCTCTTGTGCAACTACATCTCATCTAATGTGTTGCAGCTTCTGGATCCCTGAATTAGTTAAGTCTATTCTTATTTGCTTAATTTCGAAGAAAGGTTCGGCCACCCAGTAACAGACACGGAACAATCTGATGATACTCAGTTATATATGGGTTGAGGAAAAGATAAATAATAGACAAAGTTCCCTTTTTCTCTTCAAAATGAGCAAAAGTTATTTATTTTTAGAACTAAAGCATTATAAAATTTAAATGAACATGATACACCAGCTGTCATCGTGATAGCTGTTCATAACCTTGTACCACTGCCTTCTAAATACCAACTGGCTTATAAAATTCACTCTTATAACACTAGATAGTTGCACCGTATTCATGGGCCACATCAACATCAGTTTTACCCGCCTAAAACTCTTAATATTTAAATCCAAGTTTTTAAATCTCTGGTACTTTTCTCCGCACGCACCCCACCTCTTAGCCGTAGGCCTTAGGTTCCACCGCCCGGGGGGTCCGCGTAGCGGGGCCCCCGCACGGCTGGGTGCGGCGGTCGATAGTCGTATCATGCTACGGACGCGCTTGGTGCTTATTGCGCCGGGGAAGGTCCCCGTGCTGGGCGTCAGCCCAACTGGGAGTTTACCCCTTAATGTGTGGGTCTTGCTCACCGTGAGATACGGTATATCTCCCCGTACCTCGTTGGTGTGCCATGACCCCCTTAAATCTCTGGTACTGGATCCTTGTCCATTACTGGTACCGTTACCGTACTGTTCGACACACTTTAGTTTTTCAATATTCATTGAGTCAAATTATGATATTCTTTTAGTCAAAAATCTATATGCAATTAGTAGATTCTAAACAGGGATTAGGCAAATAAAAAATCTTTTCATTTAAAAATAGCCCTTTGGTGCTCTCTAAAATTACATGAACTTCTATTTAAAATAACGCTTATGAACACGAGAAAGCACATAAAAGTAAATTTGAAGTTTCAAACACTGGTCAAAAGTTTTTGGCTAAGCGTCAGAACTCTTATTTCGCTGCTGTTCATTTATTTTAACCATTACGAGAATATTACTCTAGCTCACTGTGTGAATGCTGTTTTCAAGAGTTTTGCTAAAATATTCCGTGTTGCTTCAGCGAAAAATGACTTGATGCGTTGTTTCACTTTTATGACTGCAACATATGAGTTGTTTCAACAGTAGTAAGTCAAAACATTTTTATTTATGGTAATGCGAAGTTCTTGTAGCTGTTGGAGATGTAGAAGTTAAACTTTACTTTTTTCTTATATTTTTTCACTTATTGTTGTATTGGTTGTTATAATATAACAACAATTGAAAATGACTTAATGCATTGTTTCATTTTTGTGACTGCAACATACGAATTGTTTCAACACTAGTAAGACAATACCTTTTTATTTATGGTAATGAATATTTCTTTTTGCTGTTGAAAATGTAAGAGCCAAACTTTCACTTTTTTCTCAAGTTTTTTTCACTTGTTGTTATATTGATTGTTACACACAATCTCCTAACATAAATCTATCCTTCTCACGAAAAATGAGCATCCTCATATAAATAATAGCCATCAATATAATGAGCATCCTCATATAAATAATAGCCATCAATATAATGAGCATCCTCATATAAATAATAGTAACCCGCGTGGCATGATAATTTGATAATGTGGTTTTTTTTTTACATTTCAAATCCCGATATCGTCCACACCAGAAATTTATAACTAAATCGAATGACAAGACAAATGATAATGTTTTTTTTTCTTGCTTGATCGTTGTTCGCTTTCTGATTTTATAATACTTACCAACTTACCGTTGACGGTATTATGAAAGGCCGCACTCTTAAACTACGTCCTCAGTAAAAGCGAAAATATTACATAACTTTGCTGTACTAACAGAATCCCGTTTTAATGCTCTTTAATAATTTTGTTGGAGAACTTTGGGTGTTTTGAAAGTTTAAATTATATTGTGATGAAACAGATTTTTATCTTATCAGTGCTGGTTGAGAACTGAAAATTTTAGTTCATCTTATTTTTTTACTGATGTCTCTTTTTTTTTCTTGTAGTTTAAATATATAAGTTATTTGTTCCTTTGCATTTCTTTATTTAGAATGCTAATAATTAATCATCATTTTTTATTAACTTTTCTATAACAAGTCAAAAATCTTCCTAACTAATAAATTGATTATTGCGCATTTAGTTCTAGTATTAAAACATTTTTTAGAGTTTATTATGCAGGAATATTCATTAAAAATTCTGGAACATCGAAGTTTCAAAACATCAATGTTTGTTGGTCGATGTTTCGATAACATCGATGTTTTAATTTTGCGAATCGATGTTTGGCGCATCAATGTTTTTCCATCAATGTCCGCACCACTACTTTATAATCGCTCAATCTGGCTGACAGGCTAATTGCGCAATGTTTTTGCTCGAAACGTTATTCTGTTTTTGGGTACTATTTGAGCAATACATTAGTAACGTGAAATTTCAAAGAAAAATTTAAAAAGTGTTTAGCAAAAACTGCATGTGATGCATGCTTAACTGAATCTAATTGCTTAATCATTACTCTTAATTTTCTGTACTATAATTCAGTATATTTTCGTGTCACAGGTTTCCCTCTTCATAAATTGCAAAAGTCCATTCTTCATCTGAACGTGTACGATTGGGATCGATTTAGCAGAGACGATCCTATAGGAGATGTATACTTACCTCTCGCGCAGGTCGACCTTACACAGAAACCGACGTTTTGGAAATCTCTCAAGCCAGCGGATACTGTTAAGGTAAGGAAATTCATTTTCAAAAAAAGGAAATTAAAAATCTTCAAATATTATTCACAAAAGACCACTCAACAAATGCTTCCGGAATTCCATGCGCATATAATAAAATCTAAATCTAAAAGAATTTATTTCACTAGTGAATTTCTGTTTTGACTATGAAAATATCGTCGCCTCAAAGTAAAAGTATTATATCTTACTATTATTCCTGGAACTAGATGTGTTACTGTGCTATGAGGCGACAATATTTAATTGCATAAAAAACAATCTGAGCACAACGAAATTCACATTAGAACAAGAAATATTCGCAAAGATATGAAGCGAGGCATTCAGTGCTTTATTAGCATTTGCAGTCGTGTTCAACAGCACAACAACATACACTGGTGGACAAAATTAAGAGAGGGAAGGCATTTTCACACATTTCTCGGAAAATATCATATAAAACCTGGATAGTTGGTTGCCATATAATAGCACTATGGCGCTGGTGTCATTGAAATGGGTTTACGTATTCCTGTGGGCGTTGCTAAGACAGCATGAGGGTATAAAAGTCTGCAGCCAGCTTCTCAGCTCATTCCACTCTACGACACAGTAACGATCTGTATGGTGTTTCTTGAATAATCTTGTTGTTTTTGTTGATTTTTGGGTGAAATGAGTGAACATAATCGTTTAGACGAAGGTATGAGGTGGAGAACTGTGGGTAGACTTGAGGCAAGACAGTCTCAAGCTCAGGTTGCTAGGGAATTGGCTGAAAGTCCAAGCATTGTTTCGAATTTGTAGAGTCAGTTTAAAAACAGTGGGTCAGTTTAAAAACAAAAGACCAGGACAAGGTTGTCTGAGAGCAACAACGCTCAATAGAAACCAGTATTTGATACTTATAGCCAAGCACCAGAGGACGTGTATAGCTACACCACTGTCTAGGGACCTCTCTGCTGCCACAGGAATATTAGTTTCAATCAAGACAGTTGCCAGGAGGCTCGGTGAAAGAGATCTGTATGCCAGGAAGCCCGCCATTTGCATCCTACACACTCACTCCCACAAAAGAGAGCGTGTACAATGGTGCAGACAGCACCAACACTGGACACAGCTCCAATGGACTAATGTTCTTTTCACAGAACAGTCCAGATTCTGTCTACAACCTGATTTTCGGCGAATATTTATATGGGGGTGACCTAGGATTCAATACCATCCCACTAACATCATGGAAAGGGACCATTATGTTGTTGAAGGATTGTCGCTTTGGGCAGGGATCATGCAAGATGCCCGCACACCACTTCATGGGTTTGACACTGGTTCCGTGAATGCCCAGATGTAAAGGCAGGAGATCCTAGAACCCTACGTGCGTCTTTTCAGGGGTGCTGTTGGCCCTGAATTCGCTTTTATGATGACAATGCCGACACCATAGGGCTGTCCTGGTTGAGGAGTATCTGGAAAGCTAAGATATTCATCGAATGGATTGGCCAGCCAAATCTCCTGACCATAACCCTAATGAACATGCTTGGGATGCTCTTGGGAGGGCTATTGCGATACGATAACCCTCACCCAGAACCATTCCGGAGTTAAAAACATTTCTGGTGGATGAGTGGGAGGTTCTTCTACAAGCACTCCTTAACTCTCTCATTAACAGCATGTATACTCGATGTGCATGCTGTCTAACTGTCAGAGGTGACCACACACCATACTATAGGCGGCTACACTCCATAAAAGCCTCACTTTCATTGCCATCATTCCTGTTGAAATTCAGTCCACATTGGACATTTGGCAATAACTCTTGCCAATGAATGGCACTTTAATTTTTGCTTTGCACACACTATTTTCTTACTATAAGTTATATCTATACCAAATTTCGTTAATTTTTATGCAGTATTTCTCGAGATATTTGGGAAAATGCCTTCCATCTCTTAATTTTGTCCGCCAGTGTAGTATCAAGGACCATTTAACGGCTTGATGCCTTTAATATTTCTTTCAAATTTTAGTAGCTTTTGAAGTGTGTTTTGCGCATCATATTATATATTTACAGTTAAAAATACTGTTTGATTTAATTCAAGAATATGCTATGATCGTTGTTCTTCTGATAGGGAGAGATAATGTTCCCATCTGATTTTCTTAAAAGTTCCTACATAACGCGTTAAAAATTTTATAATCGTATATCTTCTTGCATTTTCGTCAAATGTTTTTTGTGATTCTTGTTTTCTAATGAGAATGATTTCTATAAATACGACTGCAAGAAACGAAAAATTAGATTTTGTATTTTTCTTCACTAAAACTTTTTTTTTTTTGGCATTAAACTTCCAATATCGTAACTCTGCAACTTATTTGATCATTTTTGTCATTGGAGCCATGCACTCAACATTGCGAACACAGATTATGCAGGTTAAACATGGACACGTTATAGGGGAGGGTGGCCCAAAGCGGAAGGTTTTCGAAGAAGGCTCTAAAATTGTAGTTTTTGGATTTTAATCGCAACAATTTCGGTTTTATTTCCTAGCAGGGTTCTTGAACTTAAAAATAAAAAGTAATTTTTGTATTATTTCGAACCCAATATTTATTTATTCTCAAACTTAACAAACTTGTGAAAAACCCGTTTTGCCCTACTATTGAGCCCAAAGCGGGTAAGCTAAACTAATTGTGGTTTGGTACTTTTTACAATAAAATATGAAGTTATAAATGATTAAAATAGTTGACTAGCTACCTGTCATTATATAAAAAAATATAAAATAGTTGTACTAATCCAATTTTAAGTCGGTACATTTGTTTATAAAACATAAAGAAATAACTGAGTTAATTAATAGACTAATTAATTGTGCCACAGTAAAAAATAACTTTTTAAAGTTATACTTAGCCTATTGAAATAGAAAATCTAAGTCAGCACACGAGTCAAGAAATTTTAAATAAATATATGATTAAATCCTATACCCGCTTTGTCCGACCCGTTTTTCCCAAAGGCACGTTTATTTATTTCAATAATTATGACTTTAAATAAATAATTAAAAAAAACGGAATGACCATCGTAGTTTATAGGTGGATATTGTCAGAATAAGTTAATATTATTGACAATTAAAAAAATAAATAAAAAAAAAACAAGCTGGTCTTCGACTAATCACAAATTACAAAACTTTCTTTTTTAAATGTATCATTTTTTTAAATTTTAAGCCTGGTTACGCCATGCCGCTTCACTGCTGCTTCGCTGGGACTGATACCAACTTGGGGATGTTCGGATAAACACGACATACGTATTCATTGCATCTAACACACCATGGGGGGGGGGGGGGGGTAGGAGGGGGCATACGAAGGCCTACTCGCTTTGGGCCACCCTCCCCCATATGTTACAGTTAACATAACAATGATGGGTAAACCTAGCTTAACGGGTTACAGTAGGTATTAGTAAGACTAATCGGCTAAAGCCCTAAAAGTTCCTAATGCTTCCCCCAATAACCGGCTAAAACTAGGTAAACAATCCTAATCGGTTAATGCCGCATAAATGATGGGTAAACCCAGCTTTAACCGGTTAAAGCGGGGATTAGCAAGGCTTAAAAGCTAAAGCCCGAAGGGTTCCTAATGCTTCCTTTTTTTAACCAAATACAACTGGGTCTAACCAATGTCAGTCGGTTATCCCCGCACCAACCAGTTAAAGCTAGGTTTACTCATCATTCTTACTTTAGCCGCAACATTATCTATATAAGTAGATTTGACTACTAATTTTGCCAAACAACTTTTAATACGTAAATATATGTAATAATGTTGTATTTTAAAACTATTTGATATATTTTGCTAAAAAATATTGTAGTAAATGCAGATGACTCGAGTTATATGGAAATAAAAGTCTTAGTTGTAAAAGAATTCAAGTGTTTTACTAATTTACATAATTTTTAAATATTTTTCCTTTATCGCAAACCATATTCAAATTTTTTTTAAAGATACAAAGTAACTTTATACGCTGTTGGATTTACGTACAGTAACATTGTGTTTTTAACCATGCACATAGGGGAAATGTCCATCTTACACACAAAAGAACAGAATACTCCCTACCGCTCTGTCTTGCTAACGACAATTCTGACAGAAACATGGTCCTTTCAATTGGGAATAAAAGGACTCCGCACTAATAGTTTCGTCTTGTACGACCTCAATACAACTAAGAATTTTTAAGCTCAAATTGGAATACACGTAGTTCTGTTTCCATTTTATACCTTGCCAAAAATACATATTTTCAAGAAGTAATAGTTCCTTACACAAAGAGCACACCCGAAAATTTTTATTTGTTTAAAATCCTGTTTTTTTTTTGACATTTTTTGTTATTTTTAAATTGTTTTCCTTCTCCATTTTTTTGTTTTATTTATTCGATACATTTTTTTTTTATCTGAAAAAAACGCTATGATTTTTGTATTGCATATATTTTTGCGTTGAAAATTGCTCATTCAAGTATCTTTCTTATAGTAGAAAATGCTTCAAAGAGTTCTGAAAGCTTAAAATTGAATAAAAATAATGCTTTCCAAAAGCCCAATCAATAGCAAAACATGTTTTGTATTTGTAATACGAATAAGCTAAATTAAACTCTTGTGACATTTACTGCTTTTTAAATAGAACTGGAACTACAAAGTAATGACAAAAATAAAAAAATATATATGTTTATTAAATATCAATCAATGTGAAAAAGGGGCTGGGGAATGTTACTATATTGCACATTTTTTGTGGATTATATTCAAACAATTCAAACCTACTCGCACGTTTGAAATGCTAATAGAAATCGAAAGTACAAAATTTTCTGGATTACCTAGTCTGACATCTTTTTTTTTCGAACTTCAGAGTAATATAGAACTTGAAATTGAACCTTCATAAATATTTAAAATACTGTTCTGAGCTTTTATTCATGCGATTGGTAGCGATTTATTGTAGGATGACAAGGAAAGAAAACTAAATGGTTAAATAATTTTATCTGCTGCCAGTTTCTGTTCGCTAACAAAAAAAAGTACTTGTAATTTATTTAGAATAGAACAAAGTCTTTTTTATGGATTTAAAATTTTCCATCTTGGTTCTGCTTGTGCGACTGGAAAATTTTAATAGTTGTAATTATTTTTCTTTTTTCGTGTATCCCATGTTATCTAGACAGTGGCGGATACAAAGGGCGGGTGATGCGTGTCATGACCCCTCCTACACCATTGACAACAGAATCCGTTCACATTGTGTTCAAACACTTTATGTATAAAATGTAAACGATTACAGTATCTTTTCATTTTTGAAAGTAAATATTTAACTACTACTTCGTTTTATTGCTTATGAAATTAATTTTCAGCGTTTATCCCCAATTAAGTGCTTTATTCCTGACCAATTTGGTGCTTTTAATTGGCCCCAAGCAGTTTCAGAAATTTTTTGTACCTAAAACGTTCATAGCAGGTGGGGGGGGGGGGGGGGGGGGGGGGAGGTCATTCTTTAATATAACCTCTCATAAAATGGTTTTCTGTATTTGCCCCTGTATCTAGAAAACATTTGAATGTGTTAACCGCGAGGCTCATCTGAGGTTGGAAATGAGGGTCAGGGTGTTTGAAAAATTTTAATGTAATATTCGTTCTTGTAACAAGAAAAAACGAGCTGATGTGTGCATCACATGACTTCCTTTTACTCCAGTTTAATGTCATTTTCTCATTATTGGCAGTTTTAATATGATTCAATAGTTTACTCTCTAAATATCACCAACAGTGGCCAAATTAAAACCAGATTAAAAAAAAAATTGCCAAATTTGTCGCCAAGTTGGCGACAAAACATGGCGACCAAAAGACTGGCGATATATCGCCAAGTGTCCGCCAAATTTTAACACAACGTGAGTTTACATTGAAATTAACAATGATCCTCCCCCCTCCAAAAGGAGCAAAAGACCCCCTTTGGAGCATACGAATGCAACCAAAAAAGAAGGTGCACAACTAGACCCCACTAGGAGTCTACGTACCAAATTTCAACTACCTAGGACATTCCGTTCTTGAGTTATGCGACACACATACGCACATACATACGTACATACAGACGTCACGAGAAAACTCGTTGTAATTAACTCGGGGATCGTCAAAATGGATATTTCGGGTGTCTGTACGTTCCTAGGCACATATCCACGTGTGGTCGAGTTGAAAAAAAAACTCAACATTCATTTGGGGGTGAACAAAATGGAAATTAAGGCCGATTTTTGGGTGAAAATTTTTTCGCGAATACAATACTTCCTTTTTTGTAAAAGGAAGTAAAAATAATTAAAAGTATTTTTTATTTTTTGAGCCTCTCAATAATTAACATGCTCTATCATCTTCGAACTAGTTTTGCAATAATAAATCATGTTAAAAACTGATCCAGAGAGAAAAAAAAGAAACAGATCAGCAACAAATCCAACAATTCAAAACAAAAACAGCATATTGCGTGTTGATTGCTAAATTATGATCTCCATTATGTGCTATCCGAAAATATTATTAGCAATAAAGCAGCTCAGCGTTTGAAATCAGGATCTACCGAAAACACTTTTTCCTAACGAATATCGTTCTTCATATTGAAGTGTTTTGAAACTTTGATGTCATTACCAGAGCACCTTTGATAGATTTCCAATAAATCGATAGTAGAAACGTCATTTATTTTCCTCTACACATTTAGGAAGTTCAAAACACTGACCGCAAACAATTTATTTTATGTTTGGTTCTTTGACAAAACTATTTCTTTCTCAAATGTGTTTTTGCATAAAACGGTCAAATAATGTCAATGGTTAGAGGAATGCTTTTGTTAAGGCTATAAATATACTATTTTTTACAAATAGTTATTCACTTGGAAGTCTAGTAGTATTAAGAAACGTAGGATTATAGCTTAAAAAAATAACACATATTTGTTTTTGGTCAATGGGGTTGTTCTTTTCAGTCAAAAGTACTACTTTTAGTCACTGAAGTTGATATAATGAACAAAACAAATAACATGGACGTAGGAGATACTTTGATCTTCTTAACATTTAGTTTTAAACTAATGTTTCAAAATGTCCAATTTTTCAACCAAGGCGTGTCTATATGACGTCACAAGTAATGATCCTTTAACGCGTATTTCACTGGCGCGCTGAACGCTGACGCTTGCTCTCTACCGCGTTTCCAGGTTATGATAATTCATAAGCGAATTAAATATTGCACTCTACGCTTGTTATCAGCCATATCGTTGGCACTATATATGAGTAAAGAAGCGAATTAAATATTGCGCTCTGCACTAATATCTTCCGTGAATGGCATTTTATCACTTGCGATGTCATGTGCAGAAGCGTAAATAAATGAAATTCTACAGATTAAAATAACTGTTAAAAAATACTAAACTTTGTCGAAATTTTTAAAAATTGTCAAATCGTATGAAAGCATGCTCTTTCAGAAAAAAAAAAAAAAAAAACACTTTTCAATTTTCGGAAATGACTCCATTAAGTAAATCATTTTCAATCCAAATTTGTTTATTACTTATGTTACAGAACTAATAATCAAAATTTAACTTATTCTTACTCTCATTTATGTAATATTTGTAATGTTTCCACTCTTAAATCACTCCGTGAGCTTTTGTGTCTTCTTTTTTTCTACAAGGTTTACATAGTTTAATTGACTGCTCAGATATCGTCAATTCGATACAACTTGCTCTCCCAAGAGGACTTTTAGGAGTCATTTTTCTTTTAAAAATATTTTTACCAAACGGAACTATGTTGATAATTTTTGTCTTTTTAAATTTTACAAAATTTTTAACATTCATTGTCATGTAAAGTCAGAACAAACAACGTAAGTAGAAGCACAAATTTGTAAATTACAGCAGACACGTGTTTCGGCGTTACAGGGAACGCCTTTTTCAATGCAAAAAATAATGAGCTTATGGATGAAAAGACATCCGACAAAAGCCACAAGCCTTGGCTTTTGTCGGATGTCTTTTCATCCATAAGCTCATTATTTTTTGCATTGAAAAAGGCGTTCCCTGTAACGCCGAAACACGTGTGTCTGCTGTAATTTACAAATTTGTGCTTCTACTTACGTTGTTTGTTCTGACTTTACTATTCAGCACAAAGGTATTTATTTATCTTATTCATTGTCATGATTTAGATATTTTTAACCTGTCATTTTACAATTTTAAATCTTTATGTTTTAATATTTTAAATATTGAGTTTGTTTTAATTGCTTTTTCTATATTGCTGCCACTGTAATTGGATTATTTCTGTAGTGTGCAATGCTTTTAATAAATAAATAAATAAGTAAATAAATTTCTCTCTATGTATGTTCCAACTAAGCATATATATTTCATAACAATCATTTAAAAATGCAGTCAAGTAGAGCCTTATGTATAATACGAATCCAGGCATTTCGAACCATGATTTCAAACTTCACAAAAATATAACTTTGCTTACTTCCGAATTCTAATTTTAAATATTTTTTAAATTTCTTATTTCTAGAATGTATTTAAAAAAAGAAGATATCTCTACTAAGGGGAAAAAACAATTTGTTCAAAGAGGGTAACGCACTGTAACAGACATGCTTAAGGCATCGCTCTCAGGTTAATTCTTCTGAGCTTTTTTAATGTATTTAGGCTTTTTAAACTATTTTTCCCTCATGCAAATACAACTCATTTAACGTTTGGCTGCTTCTGGATCCTCTGAATTAGTTAATTCTATTTTTATTTGCTCAATTTCGAAAACTGGTCCGACCCCCTAGTAACAGACACAGGCAGTTCTTTTGATAACCAGTAACAGATTGGATGAGGAAAGGATCAAAATGTGCAAAAGTTCTTTATTTTTAGATCTAAAATCTTATTAAATCCAAATGAACATGAAACACCGTAAGAACTCGTGGTAGCTGTTCATAACCTTCCACCACTGCCTTGTGGTGTCAACTAGCTCATAAAATTCACTCTGATAACACTAGATGGTTGCACCGTATTCATGGGATGGTTTTACCCTTCTAGAATTCTTATTATTTAAATCCAAACTTGTGACTGTCTGTTACTAGATCATTGGTGTTACTGGTGCCGTTACTCAAAAGGCACACAGAACAAATTGATAAACCTTATCACGTAAACCAACTTTCAAACTCCTAATTTTATTTGTATCTATTTGATCATTTAATCATTAATTTAATTCCATCAGTTTTTCTTTTTTTTTTTTTTTTGATAGAGCCGAGAGTCCTCTTTCTTTCTTTTTTTTTTTTTTTGTTTATCTTTTTCCGGATAGTTAAAAGATTAAATAGGTTTTTGTTTTTTTTCCAAAATGAAACTATTTGCAACGTGTAACTTGTAAAAGGACATTAATAATACGTAACTGTATACATCATGGTTCTTCATTCAAGGCTTTATATTAGAACTTCGACTTGAAAAGTTAAGCTGTGAAATTAGTGACATATTTTACCGAATTCGAAATGATTAATTAAGGGATAATCTTACTTTAAGTGTTTGAAAGTGTTGTTTTAAAAATTTTTAACCTCCCTGAAAAACCCAGCGAAGCAATATTTTTTCTGCTTTGAGCAAGACAAGTAAGCTTTTATTCATTAAAATTAGACTTTCAGTGTGAAGCAAGTGTAATACTGCAAGTTCTTACATATTACGTCATTCTAGTTTTTAAAAGTCTCAAAACATTTTTGTTGCTTTAAACCATATTTATACTGAAGATATTTAAAGAAAGAGTTAACAAGTATTAAGGCAATGTGATATGTACCTTCTTGAATTGCATGTTAGTCAACTTTTCAAAATGTTTCGAAGTTCTTTTATGACTTTCAGCAATTTTTACCATATGTTTTTGTACCATAGAGATTATAGAAAACCGTTTAGAATCAACAATTTGCTTTTACGGAAATTAATATGCACTTTGTAATCTATGTTAGTCCATTTTGAAAATAGTACAAAGTTCTTTTGTGATATTTAAAACTTCGCATCTTTCTTTCTTAAATCTGTTCGTACAAAAGATATTTTAGAAAAATATTAATAAGTTTAAGGAAGTGTGACGTGTTCCTCCTTGAATTCTATGTCGTTTTATTTTCAAAATATTCTAAAGTTCTATTGTAATATTCCAGGCATCCTTTATTTCTTTCATTTATATGTTTATACATTAGATAGTTTAGAAAAATGTTTAGAAGTGGTTTTTTACTTTTAAGAAGATGTTACATTAATCTTTTAATTTACGCCATTCAATGTTTCAAGGTACAGTAAACTCTTAACATCAAACACTAGTACAACGAACTATTCAATATAACGAAACGAAGCAATTGTTCAACCTGACTTGAATTCTCATTGGTATTTAGTTTAAAACTTCGTTTTAACGAAATTGGTGTTAATCAAAAATTCGCTACGACGAGATAATATGATATAAGAAAAAAGAAAAACTTTTGTTTATACTATTTTTAGAACTCAGTGAAGAAAAAAACTTCCAAATTAAAAAATAAATAAAATGTTTTTTTTTTTTTTTTTTTTTTTTTTTTTTTTTTAATTTCAAAATAGCTCTCAACTGCCGGATGAATGGGGGTAGTTCCCGAAGTTTTAAAAGTATTTTTTCTGAAAGAGCATGCTTAAAAACAAAAAATTCTGACCCTTTTTTAAATAATTTGTCTAAGTTGGAAAAAAAATTAATAGATGCGCTTTCATTGTTTACGCTTCCACCGATGACATCACAAATGATGAAATGCCATTCCCCAAGCACAATATTTAATTCGCTTCTTTACTCACATATGTTGGCATCGATAGGGTTGATAGCAAGCGTAGAGTGCAAAGTTTAATCGGCTTCTTAATTAACGGGGAAACGTGGTAGACAGATGCAGCTAAGTACATCATTTGTGACGCAATAAAGATCACGCCTTGTTTTCAAAATCGGACATTAAAAAAGAAAGGCAATTAAAAATTAAGCACTGGAAAATGAAATTTTTTTCTCACTTCATGATATATTTTTTTTTTTTTTGTTTATTCTATCAAAATTAGTGACTACAAGTAGTAATTTTGACTGAAGGAAACAACCCCATTCAGAAAACTTCGAAAAAAGTTCTGAATATGATGAGAGTTAGGTTATTGGAATTTAAAATTTTCTATTGACTTCCATTACACGATATTCTCTTTACAACGAATAAAATACACTGTCTCTTGAAATCCGTAGAAACAAAACTTACTGTAATATGATTATAAAGTTCTTTTGAAATTTGCTGCCCTGTTTTTTCCTTGTTCGTACTACTATAAAGATAGCAAGAAAAATGTTTTTCGTCAAACAAAAACCTGATCTTTTAAACTCTGATACAGTTCAAAAGAGTCATTTTTTCGTCCTCAGAATACTTTCTCAGACGTCACTTAATTCAGAAGCAGGGAATAAAGTAGAACATAATCGATGATTCGATTCGATCTCCTTTCCTGCCGCCCTCGGGGTAGGCCAGTGCGTCGCCCATCGACATTTGTCAAAAGCGTTCTCAGGCCCAAGGACGACCTTATCCACCCCGTCGCCCACCCCCCTTTTCATCCGGAAACTACCCTTCCACTTGATGCGTGGCGAAGTTTAACTCTACTTTGATAGATTCTGATAGTGAATCAAACATCAAAGAATACATTTGTTTGCTTTTCGTCTTGGCGACAGTTGGACGCACTTTGAATATTTCACTGGGATTCCGAGATAAAGTTTGGGTGTAAACTTTAATGTTTATATAGTCAGCCCAGACTCAGAAAATCTGATAGAATATTCAAAGGGGACATAAATACATTGTTATTATTATTATTATCTTTTTTTAAGTGTTTAATTAGATGCGTGATTCTCTTCAAAAAGACCAAATAAGAGCTAAGAAAATTTTTAACTTTGTTAAAAGCACATAATTTTTTTATGATTTAATCTTCTATTTTAGAAATATTAATGGCCATGATCAATCATGCTAATAGTTTTTTACGTTTTTTCTTTCTGTTTTTTGGTATTAGTATGTGAGTGATGCCTATCATAACATTTACCGCAGTGAAAATGACTCCGAGGTTTTTGTGTGGATTAGCATTTACTTCATAACATCAATAATTTAATTTGATCCTTTAGCCTAATAGCCTGATTTCAACCCTCCTTCATAAGTCATATCACTCTCTCACTTATGAGAGAATGTGAGGGAGTGATGGCTTTTAACAAAATGCCTATTTACTTTTTTTACAACTATATGACGAGATTAGGCTTTGAGGGCTTTATTTATACCACAATGCTTATAAATCAATAGCAACAAGAAATTTTAAATATTTAACAGTATTCAGTAGGGGCTGATGAGAGAGTGATGAGGTTAAGAAAAAACCTTCAGTTCACTCTCTGTCAAAATTTCCCTCTGAGAACAATAGAACTAAAATCAATTTACTTATTCTTTAATGTGATGCGCTGTGATGACTACCAAAACATTCAAATACCACTAACTAGAGCTTTATTTTCACTCCAGTAGCAGTTAGAGAAACTTTGATAGGTCAGTGAGGGAGTGATGTAAGAAGGTGGGGACAACCTTCAATAATGATATAAAGTTAATATTTTCAATCATCAATTACGTATAAGTATGTAAGATTATACACAGTGCGTCCAATAGAAAAAGTGACTGATTTCAAATAAGGTACAAGACATATCTTTTTTCTAGTTTACAAGATGATTTATTCAAAATACACACCTTGGGAGTCAATACAATGCTGCAGGCGATCGTGAAATTTTTTTGAAGCACTTTTCAAACCCATCTTTTGGAATTGTCCCCAATGTTGCCGTCGTAGCTGCCTGAATATCTGAAACTGTTGGAAAATGTTTGCCTTTCATTCCCAATTTCAATTTGGGGAACAACCAGAAATCCGCTGGAGCCAAATCAGGGGAATAAGGAGGGTGATCAAGCAGCACAATACTTTTTTTGGCCAAGAAGTTACGTACCATCAAGCTTGTGTGTGTTGGCGCATTGTCATGCAAAAAAGACCATGTCCCTAGGTTTTGGGTATTCAGGTTTAACTCGATGAATTCTCGCCCATAAACGCTTCAAAACACTCAAGTAGTAAGCAGCATTAACTGATTCATCTTCTGGCCTGAATTCCTTACGGATGATACCCTTCGAATCAAAGAAAACTGTGAGGAGAGTCTTGATTCGGCATTTTTCCATGCGCACTTTTTTTGGTTTGGCATCTTCTGGGCTCTTCCACTCCGCTCTCTGACGTTTTGAGTGGTTCATACTTGTAACACCAGGTTTCATCACCAGTTACAATGTTTGCCATGAAGTTTGGATCCCTAGTGGCCGCTTGTTGCATGTCTCTGCAGTGTTCCACTCTGCAATGTTTTTGGTCGTCAGTCAATGTGTGCGGTACAAAGCGAGCACAGACTTTCCTTTTTCCTAAATTTTCAGTTAAAATGAGATGGACAGTGGATTTAGGTATGCCAGTAGCCTCTTCGATGAGTCGGGTAGAGTCACAACGATCATTTCGTAGGATTTCAATGTTCTCATCATTTCGAACTGTTACTGAATGACCTGGTCTTGGATCATCTTCTAAGCTGTCTCTACCATCACGAAATCTTGCATACCACTTAAAAACATTTTTACGACTCAGTACTTCACTACAATAAACAGTTTTCATCAATTCAAATGTTTCTGTGGCACTTTTACCCAATTTAAAACAGAATTTAATTTTAGCGCGCTGCTCCATTTCTTTTTCTACCGAGGCCAAGCGACTTCTTCTAGAATTTGCGTTATCACGTTTCAAACGATGTTGCTAACGCTTTGAAATTAATCCAGATAATAATTGAAATGTACGTGCATTTAATGCAATCATTCTTTCATAGATAGCGCTAATAGTTCCGCAAATATTAAATCAGTCACCTTTTCTATTGGACGCACTGGGTATAATATCTTTTTGAACATAAAAACAAGTTATTAAAAATAAAATGATGCATTCATATTTCAATATTGCAAAAATTAATTTTCAAAATTGAAATCTTGTGTGGGGACAGTATGAGGGCGTTACAAATGATTACAGTAAACTCCCGATTATCCGCAAGTAAATTATCCGCTGGGCGTATTATCCGCGAGTCATTTGACAACCAGGAACATGTATTACCGTAGCAAAAATAAAACACCAATGGCCAATTTTTTTTCGAAAAATTGTAAATTTAAACTCAGTTGTTTTTGTTTTATTCATTTATTTGCTTATTTATTGCGCTATCTTCATCGCACATACACTTGTTCTTTATTAATGTTAAGTTCTGTTGCATAAAAATTCAAAGCATTTTTGCTGTACTGTATATATTTTCAGTTAGTAGTAAGGATTATGCATCAATACAGCTAAGTTTTTCAGGAACTACAATTTTTTCCTTATTAGTCCTTCATTTTAGCCTTTTTGCGGTTTATCCGCAATTTTTATTATCTGCGGCATTTGTGCCACTAAATTCCGCGGATAGTTGAGAGTGTACTGAATGTTGAATTACATTATTAAATAGTTTATAAATTAGTCTAGATTATATCTTTTGTAAATTAGACTACAGAAGCTTTCAAAATAACTTTTGAACATTATATTATGCATGCCTGTTAAATTTATTTAAAAAAAAGGATAACTTAATGAGATATAGGCTTGGGACATTAATTTGGCCTATTTGAAGAGAACCACCAATTTAAAAGCTTTTATCCCTTTTTCAAAAACAACGCAAATAAACCAAGTATTCATTTTTTCTTCAGCTAAATTAGAACTTGAATTTTCAGTAGAAGCTTAGTTTACCGAAGTAAGCCGGATCGGATCTCCTATTGAAAATCGAAAATTCTTGAAAAAAAAGAGCACTTAAAAATCGCTGTTAGGAGACTTCAGTAATTTAACTCCGGATTTAAACATGTTTACATACATGGTCCCGTCAACGAGTCACGCAAACGCTTAACCATTAATAGTTCAGCTGAAGTGGTCTCGGGCTATCGCTTCCATTCAGGGCCAGATTAAGGCATGGGCAAATAGGGCACAGGCCCAGGGCACCAACATTTTGGGGCACCAAATCTGTAGGAAAAATTTTGATTTTAGCCTCACTGCCCATCGCACCATAGCAAGATGTAAATATTAAATCTAGAAAAGAAATCCCCGTAAAAATTTGATCCCATTTGCAAGTCCCAAAACTACTCCAAGTTTTTTCTATATTTGCAACACTTTTTTAAAGTTATACCATAGATAATTTTGATATTATAGGCTTTCTCCAAAGGACAAAGTTTGACGAAATCTTATATTATCATGTTTAGTCATCATAATACTATGTCACATCTATTTTTTTGTAATATAAGGTACCGCCAAATTTAGTACACATACATTAATACGCAAGTATCAAGATATTTTACTGCTTCTCCATATAAAATGAGCTCAGGGTAGGGGGAAGGCACCAAATAAATTTATGCCCAGTGTCTTCAAAAACTTTAGTCCGGCCCTGCTTCAAGTACACTATGACTTTTTTTTGATAAGGATTACTTGCTGTACAATCCATATATGGTATTAATAATGCACCAATCACATATGGTATATGGTACATATGGTATAAATATGTACATTAAATCATATTGAAAAGCATATAATTGCATATTGTAATGTACTTGTTTTTAAAAATTCTAATGATTTTTTTTGTCAATACAAAAATTTCTCAAGTTCAGAAGTTACAAATATTTTTCGAATCATTCAGAGATCTGGAAAAACAAGCTTCTGCTGCAGTTGGTTTTGGTAAAAATTTTAAGTACAATCTTTCAAACTACATTTATTTGAAATTTCAATTTCTTGCTGAATGTAACACATATTTACATAACCGTAAGTAAAGGTTGATTCGCATTTAAATTCAAAAGAAGCACCAGAGAAAATTTATTGTAAAAGTTAAAACAGCTCTGAGCTATAATATTACGTGAGAAACGTTTTAACTAAAGAAAGTTTCATTTCCACCTAGACGTAACTAAATTTTACGCAAGCAAAATATTCCCTTCAAACTTCTAATTCCCTAGAAGCCCAAGGCCCTCATTAAGTTAGTCTTATCTTCAGCACGCAACGAAGAAAATCAATAAATAAAGAAGGTCTAATATAGGATCAGTCAGAACTTCTCCTTTTAATCAGAAAAGAGATAAGTGCGTTTTAATCCGACCCAGAGAATAATGAAACAAAAACACCAACTAGTTATGTGGCGAATATTTAAGATAGGGGAAAGCAAAATAAATCCATTTGGAAATATTTTTTAACGTTTCCTTTCTTATTAGCATTTTTTTTTATTTTAGCTAATGGAGGAATTATGGGAATCTGTAGCTTTTGTAGATCTGTATCCTCTGTTTGGGTATAGCTAATGAAAAAATTAAAAAATGAGAGGAAAAAGAAAGAAAATATCTTGATTCCTTATAAATCACATAGAATTGCTAAAATATAAGTGTGAATTTACTATATTAGAACTCCAACCGTATTGATCTGTATATCTACAAAGTTACAAGTGCCCGTTAGTGTCTGCCTTAGAACAAATTTTCAAAAATAAAGAATTTTTAATTTAATAACAAAATTTAAAAAATGGCATAACGTTACGTAAATGTTCATATAATGGTTTGCAATAATTAAATTTAAGTGATTAGTTAGTTTAAAATATGTTTTTACTTGAAGAAGACAGTGATAAAAGTACATCAGCATCTGATAAAACAAAGAAGCTGTCACCAGAGGAACATAAACTGGCTCCTTGTTCTGAAAGTTTGGTTAAGAAGTGAAGCTGGTACTGCCATTACTTGAGAATTTTTGAGAATTTTTTCTTGACGTTATCCTAGTAAAACATACCATGTTCACATGTGCCCCATGCTCACATATGCCCTTTTTTCCCCCCTAAACTTTTTTTTTTAATTTTCCGAATAAATTTAAAGTAAACTGTTTAAAAAAGATATACTCCGAATTTCATTACTATATATTTATCAATTCTTGACTTATAAAAGTGTGAATTTAAAAAAATCGAGAAATATTGCATCATAGGGAATATCGCGTTTATAGTTTTAAAGATAAACAGAATCTTTACTAATAATAAAGCTGAAAGACTCTGTCTGGATGTCTGGATCTCTGTGACGTGCGTAGCACCTAGACCGCTTGGCCGGTTTTTATGAAATGTGGCACAGAATCAGTTTATAGAATAAGGATGTGCACCTCAAAGCATTTTTTCGAAAATTCGATTTTGTTTTTTTTGTATTCAAATTCTAAGAACTTTTCACCGAGCAAATTATCACAACGTCGGCGAGTAAATTACCAAATTATTATAACCTGGAACCGTAACATGGGCAAGCATAGTAAATTGGCAAGAACGTAGGAAATTGGCAAGAAATTCATTATCCATTATTTGTAAATATACAGACGAATCAAAAGACCTTTTAATTTTCTACTACGGGCAAAGCCGTGCGGGTACCACTAATACTAAATAAATACATGCAACAGAAATAATTATACCTTTCGTTCTAATTAAGTCAGAAACAAGATTCAAAAGTCCTTTTAAGCAGGAAAAAACGGAGAAGTTTTTTAAATGTTAACCCGGGAGAACTCGTGGTACTTTTCGTCACACGAAAGCTCGCGGGGGGCTCTGTAGGCCCGGAGTGGTTATTTCAGTAAATTGTGTTTTCAAAATAGAAAAAAAAATTGTGTTTTCAACACTGAATTATAAATAGATAAACAGCTTCTAAAATATATTTTAAAAAGTAAGGTTTAAGAAAGTTTTATGATACATGAATCTAAATCTTCTTCTAAGCATGATTGAAGATCGCTATACTGTTCTGTGTCAACTTCTTCTTCATCATTTTCATTAACGGAGTCCTCATCAGTTGAACCCTCAACTAACAAAGTCTGCAACCTCTTCATTTCATCTTTGTAGCTTAAATAGCGATGCATTTCACAACCTATTCCTTTACATTCACAATCTGAAATGAAAAGCGGGAGCGCTCGCTCCGGGCCTCTGAGGCCCGAAACCGGAATTTTCTGGGGGAAAGGGGGAATGTACATTCCTGAAAAACATGTGGTCAATATGGACCTCATTCATTTCCGTTGAAGGGATGATTTTTGGCAGCGTAGTTTTGTAATGAGCGGGCTTGAGAGACCCGATGCAAATTTTCCCGGGTTAAAAAGAAATTGCAAAATTTGATGATTTTTGTGTTCCAGACCCTCTTAAGTTCGACGTGCACCTTAGCAAAAAATGGGAAGAATTGATGTACCACTGCTGATTAAATAATATGTGGTAAGAAGGGGACTAAGCCCCCGAAATAAATTGACTTAAGCAGTGTACACCGATCCATCGTAGGCAGCAAGTCTAGCCGCCTTGGAGGCTAGAATTCAATTTAAAAATCTCGCATGTGAAATCTACTAACATATTCTTCCATTTAGAATCTAATGAAAAGATAAACAATCGTTATAAAAACAATTTAAAAAATTTCTGTTAATTTTATTCAAGCCGAATATTTTAATTGATTCTTATCTTTATAAAATAATACATTATTTGTAAACAACTATCATACGTTAGTACTCGAAACATAATTGTTATATACATCTTTAGGTTTTACATTAGCAAATCAACGAATTAAGCATTTTCACCAATTCATCAACAAATGTCGCCAAAGTAACATAGATGGGAGACACATTTTTAAACTAATGTATTTTACTCATAAGGGTAAAATGTTTTACCTCCTATTTTGACGTTTTCCATTTTCATTTTATTCTTATGTGGAGATAAATCCTTAATTATTTTTATAAAGTAATTTGTTATCTAAACCAACTCATATATTTTACAGCATTTTATCTCAAGATCTTCTGTTTATATTTTTTGTTTAATTCTTACAATAGGTAAAAGGTACAACACTACTTTGTTCATGTGTCCAGCTATTGTTTTTCTTTAAAAATAATTAGTATTTATTTCTTACTCAACCTTACATGAAATATTTAAAAATAAAAATTTAATGTTGGGAGTAAAGTATAATTTAATTGGAATCTTCTTATACATAATAGCCGATGATCGACTAACCCGCGGGTTTCAACAATGAAACTACGCCACGGCATGATAATTTGATAGTATGTTTTGGCAATGTTTAACATGAAGGGAAAGGCTTTATCGTGACAAGGCTAAACTCGATCCGGTAACTTAACTGTTTTACTGGTAAGACTGTCATTTCAGGGGAATGACGAAAAGAAACTAGTTAGTATGTTGTGGCCATCACGAAACTTTCTTCTATATCTTTCTTAAAATTCTGATCTTCCCCATGCTTGACGAAGAAGCAATATTCCCAACAAAAACAAAATCACAGACGTCAAAACTTGATGACCTTCCCAATTCCCTATTTATTTTTAAAGCAAAGCAAAGAATGAAAACTGAATATAATTTAAAAAGCCTTGCTTAAAATAATTACAGACATTTATTTGTTAACAAACACAAGATGGCAACAGTTAAAAATTTTAAATCATTGGGATAATATTTCCGATACAGTTATAATCACGAGAAATACGCAGACGAAAGTCTGTTACAATTTATCTTTCTTATTGTTGCATTTTAAAAGCTATTTTTATTCACAAAAAAAATAAAAATAAAATAATAATAATAATAATTTGACTTTTGACATCTTGAATTTAAATTACGTTTTTCGCAATCACAAGTGTGTGTATGTAGGCGTGTGTGTTTGTGTGTGGGGTATGTGGGTTTGTGTGGAAGGGTATAGGGGTATGTGCATGTGTTTGTAGACATGTGTGTTTGTGACTGTGTGCTGGCATAAGTGTGTAGATACTTGGGTGAATGAATGTGTGCGTGTGGGGGGGGGGTATGTGTATGTGTATGTAGGCATATGTGTTTGTGTCTGTGTGCAGGCATGAATGTGTGGATAGTTGTGTGTATGTTTTTGTGTGTGTATGTGTTTGTGTATGTGTGTGTAGGTGTATGTACGTGTATGTGTGTGCGTATGTGTTTGTGTGTGTGTATGTGTTTGTGTATGTGTGTGTAGGTGTATGTACGTGTATGTGTGTGCGTATGTGTTTGTGTGTGTATGTGTGCGTGTGTGTGTGTAGTTGTGTATGTATGCGCGTTTGTGTAGGACATGAATGCAACCTGGAGACGGCTTTCGCTATAGGAGCAGCATCGTGAGGAGCCGGTCGACGGTGATGGAGCGGAGGTTGGCGGTGGGAAAATAAAATGATGGGACGCCAAAAACAGTCAAATGAAAGCAAGAAGCAATCGTGATTGCTCAAAAAAAAAAAAAAAAAAATTAGCACTTCTTGGAGCGATTGACCCCAAAATTGAACCAATGCTTGTGCACATATAGGTTTAAATTGGTTTCAAATTTCATTCAGAACGTAGCATTACTTTTTGAGATATAGAACTCGCAATGAAAAAGAAAGAACGTTCGATTGCACCACCCCCTTTTCCGCTTTTGATGACAAAATAAAACCCTCTTTACCCTCTAAGGGCTACTCGTAGATTAATTGTTGTTGGATTCTTTTCATTATTTCTGGAGATATAGCAGTCACAAGGGACGACAAAAAACGTTCTATAGCTCAGCCCCTTTTTGAGATATTGACACCAAAATTAAATCAGCACCTGTACCTGTTAGGGACAACATATGGACTAAATTTTGTTTGATTCTGCCTGTTACTTCCTGGGAAACAGCAGGCACGCATAACTCAAGAAACGTCCCATTGCTCCACCCCCCTTGGATGAATTCGCGCCAAAAGCCAATGGGCACAAGTTCACATATGAACACATATGTGTACCAAATTTCGTTCGATTTCATGCGGTAGTTTCTGCTGTAGAGCGGCCACAAAAAATCGGTCACACACATACGTGACACACACACACAAACACAGAGACAGAGAGACATTTTTCAAAACGGTCGAAATGGACTCAGCACACCTCGAAACTCAAAAATTTGCACGAATCCAATACTTTTTTCTATATATTAGACATAGAAGAAAGTAAAAATGGTCAACAATAACCGCTACCTACTGGAGTTTAGGGTTAATCCACTGGAGTTAGGGTTAAAATTTCAACTATCAAAATAACTCCAAACATGCAATGGCTTCCTTCAAATGTAGAAGCGAATTTTACCCGTCATACCTTGACAGGCGACATTCTAGTTTGAAAATAAACACGAACATTTAAAGGAAAATATTTTTTGCACAATTACAGGAGCTCCTTTTCGGTTTCAAAAACATATTACTGATGATTTTTCCCAATGTTAAAATACATGAATCAGACTTTAATACATGAATAATACACATTTTTTTTTTTTCAAAAACTAAAGAGGAAGACTAAATGGTGTTTTAACAGTTATTGAAGGTTATAAACATTATTTGAAAGACTTTCCCGCAGTTGGTAAAAGGTATTACGAATGAAAAATAGAACTTCAATATTTACTTATATAAAATAATTGGATAAAAAAAGAGGAAATTGGTTGCTTTTGGCAATTCCTTTCTTTATCCTTAATTTCTGAATGCCGATAACTCTCTTCGCTTTCCAGTATTTATAGCATGTAGGGCATTATCAATCATTGATTGTCAGTGACAGCGCATTATTTTGTGGCATTGATGAATGGCTCAATATGAGTTGCAAAGGTGACTTAGTAATATAGTTTTGCTAAAAACTTATGTTGTATACATTTCTATAAATATATTTTTAAAATGAATCTACCATTTCTTTTGCTGAGACGTTTTAATGGATTGGTTTTTATTGTAGACAAAATAAATGAATAACATATAAATAAACATATAAATAAACGAAAATATGAATAAATACACAAACAAATAAATAATTAAATAAATAAATAAAATGTAAATAAATAACTTAATAAAATACAAACAAATAAAACTATACATAAATTGACAGACACTTAAAAATAAATTTAAAGTTTTAATTATTCCTAGAAGTAAAAAAAAAATTCTGAAAATAAATTGATTAATACAGTGTTGATTAAAGTTACCAAAACACGCATATATGCAAATATTTGAAAATTTTGTGCTTTATTAACGTTGTTGTATCAATTTAGTATGATTAATCGCTAAAATTATTTCTTACTGTCTAACTCTTGTAAGAATACAAACTGTACACGATGGAAACATGTTTGGAAAACTTAAATTCAAGAAAAGTGTTTCAGTTTCCTGAATCTGCACCAAAATGTGTTTTAAATAATGAGCTCTGTTAAAAGAAAAGCGCACTAAAATGTGCTCCGAATCTGTTCCGAATGTCACCTGCTCAGGATACTTGTTAAATTTAAATTTGTGAATAGATTGGAAAACTGATTGGGGTGCCATTTGGTTAAACTTTTGAATTCATCCTTTTCTTTCGTATAAGTTCATCAGCTCGTATTTCACGTGCCCTCCATAGGGACACATGGGAAAAATTAAAGACATATTTTTTAAATACTTTAAAAGAAAAAAATATTTTTTTATAAAACGTCTCAAAGTATTCCATGGCACACAAAAATAAATGAATAAATAAATAAATAAATAAATAAATAAATAAATAATCGGGAGACGCTTTTGCTCTAAAAACTGAATAACTGATAATGTTTTTTGAAAAGTAAATAAATTAAAAATATGTACCCTCCCTTTTTCTAAACAATGCTGCGTCATTTAGCCCAATACATCAACTTAAGGGGGGGGGGATTCCTCTAAATTATTGCAAAATACAGAGAAAGCGTTTCAAAAACATTCAAGTACTATTTCTGCACCTGATTCAGGAAAAAGAATTACTTGATTCTAATATACTATTTATAGCAGCCTTCAGAGAATATAATTCATAAATGACACAGCTAACACCGTATCAAATATTCAAACCAAAAGTCATAGCTGAATAAAAAAAACATAGCACTTTGTTGATTGGAGAAAGGGCAGTAACTCTTGCTGGGTGTGAAAAAATTGGGCTTATTTTTCTCTTATTTCCAGTCTAGTGCTAAACATAGCATTTTAATAGGTAGGATATTTATTTTATTTCATGTTATACTTTGCAGCAGCAATGTTTAATGGGAAAATTACGTAATATACTTACGTTGAACGTTCTGTTTTATGTTACGTGCAGAAATAAAATAGTGTTTTCTTTCCCAAATTTTATAAAAAAAAGTTTTTGGAGCATTCAATGTAAAGCAGGAATTATGTAACTCAGGTAGTGATTGCCGGTATACCGGTATTCCGAATACCGGTATTCGGAGCTATTTTGCAATTTCGTAATACCGGTATTTGATGGGGTAGAATACCGGTATTTTCGGTATTAGATAAAAATTAAAAATAGTTTGAATAAAAGAGTTTTTAATTTAACTAATTAGATCTATACTGTTATTTGAAACATAAATTTCTTTTTTGATGAGACAGTACAAAAATCAACCTATTGAAGAAAAAGTTTGGCTTCAAAAGCACGAATTCATAGAATATCAATGCATAAAAGTCGCTGAAGGATTACTGAACGATATTTTCATCACCAGATGGTGTGATGCATCGCACTTTCATGAGTTTATTTAAACGACGTTTTTATTTTCTCCATTTCCTTGACTTGCCCTCTTATGAAACTAATTTTAGTGTAATAACGAATTGATTTGTGCTATGAACCATTTATTCCGACCATCAATTGCAGCAATTCTTTATGATACTTTTTTTTTTAATATTTGTCTCAACTGTACTGAATTTTGAGAAAAACTTCTTCTTGTTAGTATAACAAAGAGTAACTTGTTCTCGCCGGTATTAGCGTGCTGTTCTGACTCACTATTCAGTTTTATACCAAGCGAGATAATATTGATAATGCCTTGAACATTTACAAAGAGGTAAGATATAATCAGTTAGAACATATTTTCAGATATTTACACAATTCTATAGAATTTTGAAAAGAAAACGAAAGCGACTAAAAAAGAAACTAATAAGATCAAATTCATCGTAAATTTCAAAGTAAAGGGTTAATACAAACCTATTCTTATCAAGAGAATATCGTTGAAGATGATGTTAATGCTGGAAAAGAATTGTCGCTCGCTCATTATTAATGGTACCATCGACCTGCGTGAATTCTGAAAGAATATTTTCAACTGCAGGAAGTTTTTTCGCTAAAATGAGTTCCAGGATTTATGACAATTAAATAGATGCATTATGTTTCTTGCTATAATGGATTTTTTATTATGATATTCGTTCCTTCATTTTAATATTTGTTCATAATAAGTAAATAATGCCCTTTTTCCGCCACATAATGAAACATGGAAACGAAACATTATGTTTTTGATTCTCTTTTTGACAAATTTCTAATACCGGTATTCCGGTATCACGTTAAAAAAATACCGAATACCGGTATTGTATTTTTGGTTCACATATATTGCCACCGTATTGCAATCCCTAAACTCAGGTAACATGGGCAAAAAGTTACTTAATAATCCTCACGATATAAACTTTCTCAATAAAATGACAAGATTGTGAAATTTTCTGTCTTATGATCATAATAACTAAGTCAATGAAAATTAACTAAAAAGGGTAAAATAAAAAAAAAAAATTAAATAAAAACAAAAAGCCCGATTGCGTAAAAACCAAAAAAACTAAAAAGAAAAAATTTAATCCCAGTAGTTTAGAATTTTGTTAAGTAGATATTACTGAATAACTACTCCATTGAAATAGTTTTATAATCGATACACACATAAGACAAATTCTTAATTCAAAAGCAGAATGAAAGGATCAACAGTCGGGGCCCATTCTAATTTTACGGGGTTCCTTGACTGGTCAAAAATGAATAAGCCCCGACTGTTGATCCTTCTATTCTGCTTTTGAATTTATGATTTGTCTTATGCGTGTATCGATTACAAAACTATTTCAATGCAGTAGTTGTTCAGAAGTACTTAATAACAATCTAAATTACTGGGCTTATATTTTTTTCTTTTTTTTTTTTGATTTTTACGCAGTCGGGTTTTTTGTTTTTATTTAATAATTTGTTTTGTGAATGATTTTGCTTCAGAAGGTTTTTTTTCTGAACTAAACAGAAAGGAGTTATGTCCCATAACTGACAGAGGAAAAATTATAAAGGAAAACGATTGATATCCGTATCTTTTAAATAATTGCTTGAAAAAAATATTCCTAATCGCGAAGTGCAATACGAATCATGTACTTTTCTGATAAATGCTTGAAAAGAAGCGAGTTTAACAATTAAAAAAGTAATGCATTTTTTGTGTTGGCTTTTAGATGCGAACACATGACGAATTGTAAAAACTTCGGAGTCAACCGAGTGGAATGGGACAACTGCATTTAAGTCGAAATAAAATGTTAAAAAATTATTTCATCATGTCCAATAGATGTAGCGGCTTCAAACCCTTGCTCGATCCCAATCTGCTGCATCTACTGGACAAGCTAGAAATAATTTTTTTGCATTTTATTTTGGTGCAAATGCTGGTGTACCACTTCTTCCGCCATCTCATTCCTTCCGGTTCCTCACTATTTTCATAAGAATGTTCCACTCTTTTACAAGGTTTCAATAAAACCTCGGTAAAGACGTATATTTTATTCTAAAGGATGAACAAAACTCGTGCAAAATATCCTGAAATATGAGGCTCGTTCATGCATGAATTTCGTGTATAATTGCTCCACACATAAAGCATCTAGAAGCAAAGAGATGTAAGTTCCAAAATTAAAAACTTGGAGATAACTTGTGCAAATGGCTGGAACAGCTCTCCTCTGTTGAGGCAAGTGAATGTAGTAGTAGACCAGGCAAACGGTGCAATACACAACGTAAAAAAATGTAAGATTACCAATATTAATTGTGTAACGTTACACGAATTCTGAAGTGTATAGCATTGTTGTTTGAAAAACTGAAATTGTTGGAGGATGGTTTCAGTAGAATTCAAAGCTCATGCGTAAAGATCAAAATCGGCGCAGAGCAGTTAAACTCTTATTAGCGGAACGTAAACTGGTAAAAGCTCTTGCTGTGTGAGTTTGTAAGATTCGTGTTTTGGGTTCAGAACTGACTCAGGTCATTTCCTCTCTTAGTGAAATAAAAATGTCTTGTTTGTGTATTAAAATAAATTAATAGTGTATATTGAAATAATTGGTGCATATTGGTTGTTTAAAATAATTAACTTATAAATCGTTCAAGAAAGTCAGGAAAGTCAGATGAAAGCTTAATTTTTGGTAAAGTGCAAACTCTTAAGAAATTTCTCTGTATGTGTACAGAAAATTCTGGTGTAACCTTACATAGAAATGTGTAAGACGTTACGCTATAGTTACATTACCATGGTGTAACCTTGAACAAGCGATGTGTAACTTTACACCAGTAGTAGAGGCAGCTAAGCTGCCACCGATTTCATGGGGAGTAAGGTTACACATTTTTTTAAACAGTCCAGTATGATTTGGAAGAGCGTTTTAAGGTAACCAAATCCACCCAACTATTTGAACTGCTGATCGAACAGATGGGCGATGGGGCAATTGCCCTTACCTTGAGGGACTCTTCTTTGGTAAATTTTCGATATCGAAGTTCAAAAAACGCCATTTTAAACCATCTTTGATAATGTTAAAGTTAAGGGAAGATAGTTTCTAGACTCTAGACTGGAAATTGTTTTAGAATTGATACAGTGAGAAACAAAGGGATGTAAGTGGCAAAATTAAAAATTTGGAGGTAAACAGTACACATAGTAGGTGAAACTCTCCTCTGTCTTGGGGCAAGAGATAGTACTAGTAGCCCTGGTAGTTTGCTGCTATGCAGCAAGATTTAGAAAAAAAAATTCAATGAAAGCCTACCTAGGATGTTATCCTTAAACGCGTTTTACTCAAAACTTGAAAATGTCCACTTACATCCCTTTGGTTCTATCTGTCCAATTGAAGTCCGAATCTTTCTGTGATGAAAATTTGTAAACCAGAACACAAAGTAAAGGGCATGTAAAAAAAGTCAATCGTCCTTCCCTTGAAAAAGTTTTGGATTCATCCTTGATCTATGGTTTGAACTATGCATGCGTATAACTCAATGCTTTTAAGAAAATCAGTCCATTCTGCCTTTCACTACCTTGCATAATGTTGGAAAGTTCTTTAATTTTCTGCAAATAGATGAAAACAACTAGAATTACATGGTTAGGATAAATATCAAAATTAATTTGTTTTGGATAGCAGAGCATTTCTGAGCTCTGTTTTATAACATTAACCTCGCCAAAATAAAAAGAGAATGTTGTGATTCCTTTAATGAATAATTTACAAAAAAGAAACCTTAATAGAAAATTTTCTCTTACATGATTAAAATTCAAAATGTACTCCAGAATGTTGAAAGTTCTCTAGAAATCATGAAAGCTCCATTCCATAAGTGATACGAAATGAGGACTCGGGGTTCTTCACTATTGTAGATTCTGAACGGACAGTGCAAGGTGTTTCAAAAATGGCTGATACATAAGAAAAATCAATAAAAACTAAAGGGACACAGCGATAGAAATGTACCGTTTGTTGCATTATGCTTAGAACAACAGTAAATTTTAAGACAGACAAACTTTCAAAATTAGTTACTATGTTCCTCAACAGATGGCGCTGCAGATATTATAAAAGGTAAAAAAAAAAAACGAAAAGGCAGTCTTTAGGATCGTCAAAACGACTGGTATATTTGAAAAATCAATAAAAACTAACCGGGCAGCATTGATTTTTCAAATATACCGGTTATTTTGGCGATCTTGCAGACTGCGTTTTTTAACATCTTTTAAAGTACCTGCAGCGCCATCTGTTGAGAAACAATGTAACTAATTTTGAAAGTTTGTCTGTCTGAATATTTAATGCTGTCCCAAGCATAATGAAACAAACGGTATATTTCTATCGCTCCCCTTTTAGTTTTTATTGATTTTTCAAATGTATCAGTCATTTTTAGAACACCCTGGAGCAAAGGAGCGGGGAGAGGGATAGAGAGGGTTCTCCCACTCAAAGACCTAGGCTTTAACATGATTATCAATCCTTATACGGTAGTTAATACGCTTACTAAGACTGTGTTGACTCGAAACCCTTTTGAAAGTAAATACCGGGAGCGCTCGTGGAATAATATTATTGGATGGTTAACTGACTAATGGTTCGAAATGGTAAATGGGCGAATGAGAGATGCTATCTGAAGATATTAAAAAATAAATTCTTCAAGCTAAAAAAAGTTACCTGGTATAATTTATTTAACTTCGACTATAATGCGAAAAGCAGCATGCATATAAATGTATTTAATTTAACGTTCTAACTTTGGAAAGAAATTTTTTCTTTAGCTTTCAAAAAAGTAACACACAGACAGTTGTTGTTTGGATTATTTTATCGTTTACCTTTGCATTGTTTTTGAGTAAAAATATTGAGAAATTAAGCTCAAACAGGTATACAAAATGTGTATTCGTTGATGTGGCTTTCGAAACCTTTTATCTGCAATTTTGTTAATGGGCAACTAAGCCATTGCCTAGAAAGTCTTTTTAACCATTAATCTTTGATTGCTATGTAAACCTTTTTGATATCATTTATACCACACAATGTGCTTCGTAATACCATATTTGGAAAAAATAACTTAAACATTTATCAACTATCTTCATTATTATTTTTACCAACTGCGCACTAACGATGAGGAATTTTCCCATTAAGTAGCTAAACTTTCAAAAGCAATCAATCATAAGCAACAAGATGTACCCATGTGCGCAAGAATTCCTCGAATTTCAAGTCTCATAAGGCGGTAGATAACGCTTACGTGTTTCGGTTCGCGCTATTTCGTCCTAGAGCCGTTACTGTAACTATATTTAGAGAGATATTTATTATAAATTAGCTCATCCCAGTGGATGATTTTGGAGAAAGTACAGTTGCAGTTAGATGAGATTTTGCTTAGTGGAATAAACTTCCGAGAATGTTTCGCAGTGTTGAGCAAATGGGGAATCGGTATCAAGTTATGTATCCTCTCGAATGCTTAATGTAGTTAGAGGTTTTGGTCTGTCAGAGATCGGAAGATTATTATGTGTTTACGCATAAGTGCAGCAATTCTAATTTCTTACGAATGTAAATGCATAAAACTTATGACAAATTAGTATTTTTTGTTCAACTTTTAATCAGCAACATCAGAAAACAATGCTGGTAAGCGAAAAATTAATTCCCGTTTTTATTTTTAAAAGAGATACAATAAATACGGTTAAAGTACCTCTGCTTACTATAACTACATTACTATCATTTTTTTCATATTATTAAAACCATGATGTTCTAATTTCTCTGATTTAGTTTTTTATCGTCTGTATTATTTTTAAAAGCTTGTCGCTTTGGTTAGATTTATTAATTCACTTGTTGTCTTTGCTCATTCTCAGGTTTTTCGAACGCCGCGTACTTTGCTTGTACTGAATAAACAGTAAAAAATTTAAACCATTATTTAAGTTGTTAAGTCCAGTGTACGTAACAGAAAATCACTGCCGTAATTACCAGTTTATAAGAAAATATGCATCATAATGATGACTTTGAAAAAGCTCTCGCAAACTTATAAAGCAAGTTCAAATTTGAAATTGAGAACATTCAAAATCATTGCTCTCGTATTCTTTGACCAAGATTAACCAATGGTGTCCATAAACTTGGATGTTTTTTCATAATTTTCTTATATGTGCAATTTTTGTAAGATAAAATTTATCTGCTTTATAATTCAATTTCAAAATTGCAGTTTAGGAACCACTTTAGGAGCTGGTCATTCCAAGCGTAACCCATATGATGAAAACATTTTAAAAATGGGTGGAAAAAAACGTCACCAATTTATTTTTCCTTGTAGAAGAGTAATATAATGTTAAATTAAAAGAAAAATATAAATACAAAGAAATTACGTAAAAAACACAATAAACTTTTTTTTTTTTGATCTAGCATTGCCATGACTTCTTTTGTTCTGGAAATTTGATTTAAAAATGGTTGTAGAAAAATGTGTAATGTTAGAAAATAATATAGTACAATGGAGCACCAAATATTGTTTCACTACATTAGCTTACATATTTTTTTACGATAGCTACCTTGGTAACATGTAATTACTCACCATTTTCTCAACGTAAAGTTATTAATCTGTTAAATTCATTGGAGTTAATGGGTCTAAGTAGTGTTAAACTTCAAAAAAATCGATTTTTTGAAAAAAAAAAATGTTGTACTGCCACTTATTTTGAACATTTAAGTACCAAGTTTTTATCGATACGAGAAAAACTTCCCAAGATATTAAATAAAATATATTTGCTTACTTCCGGAATTCGTGTTTGACAGGATATTTTAAACGCATTTTTGTCAAAACGCAAGATTTGGAGTTTCGAGCATTACATTTCAAAAACTTGCTGTTCTATTGCTTTGAAATTTTCTGTGAACGTTTTTTGATAGTTATTTTAAAACTTATACATCAGTTTGACTTAAAATATTTGAAAAAAATATATTTCATGACAATTTTTACCCTCAATTCTCAGTTTTTTAAGAAATTATAGGTTTCATAAGTTACAAAATGTCTAACTATTAAATTTTTTTTTGAAGAATAGGTGTATAGTGTTTGATTATGATATATCTGTGCAATTTAAGACCTTCTTTGTAAGCATTAGCGTATTATTTAGCTCAGCATAATGCATGGAGTGAAACGTTCAGTTTTCACGATTTCGAAAAAAAGCATTTAGATTTTTTTATTTAAAAAAAAAATAATTCTTTATTTAAAACTAATCTAAGTTATACAAAATTGTTTACTGATTTTACTGACATTTACAATCATAAAAAAATCAAATTACTGAATTGTTTTTTTGTAGGAGATACAGATTTTTAAAAATCGCTCTCTTTCTACGCGCATTAGCATGGTAACATATTGAGAGCCATTAAATTGGATTAAAAAGAACGTGGTTCAAGAAGAAGAAATAATATTTCAGAAATCGTCTTAAGTTAAACGCGAACGTTTCTCTTCATCTAAACTAAAAATAAGGGAGCCACACACATAGCGAAATAATTAAAAAAATTGAAATATATAGCAATTGAAGGAGCTTATTAAGACATTTTCTTGAGGCAAAAATTACTTGCTCTTATACCCTCGTTATCATGTTATAAAAGGTCTTAAAATCCGCCAAAATTTTCTAGAAAAGTGCCAAAATTAAAGACGACGAGGATTTTAAAATACATGCGATTTCAGTTTAAAATGCGTGCGGTTTAACATGTGGCAGGACATCCATCTGCAAAGGGCGTGAACTATGTCTTTCCCTACACAACAAATATCGGTAAATTTAGCAATTTTTCCTGAAATTTTGGCAGATTTTAGGAGTTTATATTTCGATTATGGGGACACGAGGGCAAACAGCTTATGCATTCAGAAACGCGTTTTATTATGCTTTTTCAGTTGCTCATCATTTAAATATTTCTCATTATTACACTATCGTAGTTTTCTGGTAAATAATATGTCAGTACATATAAATTAAAATATATTCTTACGTAAAAAAAAATACTGCTCAGAAGTAAAATGTACGCAATGGCGACACATGAATGTAATCTCCTAAAATTCACTCATTTCCACTTCAGATACACATTATATGATGCACAACCTTTGTTTTGTGATTAATATATATATATATATATATATATATATATATATATATATATATATATATATATATATATATATATATATTTCTACTTTTGTGGGTGGTCTATAGTAAAAGCACTGACCGTCTTTGGCTTGCCTGTATTATTTCTAAATGAAATTTAAATAAGTGAAACAAAAATGTTTAATTTGTGTCTTTTCGGAAAAGTTTTAATGTACCTGTGTATTTTCTGTGCACGTGTATACAAGTATTACTCTTTTGGGAAAATAATGACATCCGATAATTTATTTCTTCAATGTATTATTTTTGCCCTTTATTCAGTTTTCCGGTGCAGCTTTTTCCCAATTCTTACATAAATAGATGGTTTAAAAAAATAACTTTCGTACATAGGAGGAAAACTATTAAGTATTACTGTTTTGTGAAAATAATGATATCCAATATACTTCAAAGCACTACTTTTGCCCTTTATTTAGTTTTCCGGTGCAGCTTTTCACCAATTCTTACATAAATAGATGTTTAAAAAAAGAAAAGAACTTTCGTACACAGTAGAAAAACTTTTTTATTATTTATTATTATCTTATTTCTGTCTTAACTTCTCTTAATACGAATAATTTCTTTTAAGAGATAGTAAAATATACAACATATATACACTATTGCAGATTATGTTGCTGTAGTAAATATCTAAAATTCTAAATAAACCATATGACAAATTTTAAGTACTTACTTTTGATTCTGTTTTTAGTTAGGAGACTTACTCGTGAGTTTGATGTACGTTCCGCGTACCAGTGAGTTAACAATTGGTTTCATCAAAGCCCGAAAATTGAAAGCCAAAGACATCACAGGCGCATCAGGTAAATAATCATTTTTTACTTCATTTTTGCTGTTTGCCGAATTGCTTTTAAGAATAGAATCAATGTTTTTTTTTTAAAGTTATTGAGCAATCACTATTGCTTATTGTTCTCACTTGACTGTTTTTGGCGTTCCTATGATTTTATTTTCCCACCAGCACCCTCTGCCAGCACCACCGTCGCGTTGACCGGCCTCACGATGCTGCTCCTCTTGCGAAAACCGTCTCCAGGTTGCGTCCATATCTTACACACACACGCACACACAGACACGCCTACACACTCATGCCTGCGCACAGACACAAACACAAACTCCTACACACACACATACTCATGCCTGCAGACAAACACAAACACATATGCCTACACACACACACACACGAACGCCTACACACACACGCGCGCGTACACACACAACACGAACACACATGCATACATACACACACACACACACGCACCCACACACATGCGTCTACACAAACACACACGCTCGTGATTGCGAAAAACATAATTTCAATTCAAGATGTCAAAAATTCAAATTAATTTTTCATTATTTTTTTAATTTATTTATTTTTACTTTAAAATAAAATACATTTAGAATTAGAAAAAAAGAATGAAAGAAAAGCTTGTAAATCTATGCTCGTTACATTAAACTTTTTGATGGAGGGTTGTCAGTAGTAGATCTAAATAATTCAATTAGCTTAGCCTTTCTTATTTTAATTAGACACTAAAATATATAATACAGTGGAACCACGGTAGCTCGACACCCCAAAGGGATCGCAGGTAAGCGGGTGTCAACTTACCGAGGTTCTATTATTTCAGTTATTCTTGTGTTTTCTGTATTGCTTATTTATTAATGCTTGCCGTCCACGTTATAAAAATTAATATCAGTAGATGATTTTCCTTTCTTTCTTCTTTTTTTCGTTTTTTATTTGTTTGAAAAGAACATAACAAAATAAATAAGACAACTTCATTTATATGGTTAGGAAAAAACGCATATTTTTTGAAAAGAGATAGAGCTTCTTATCTGTTAAAGAGAAAAGTCCTGCTCTCACTTATTTGAAAAACATATGTTGTGCTGTCTTGTTTCTTTTACGACCTATCCTGTTTATATTTCTTCAAGCTCTATCAAGTCCTCAAACTGCAGCAAAAGCACGGAGTGTGGTGGTTGACTTTTAAGGGTACACGGGGAAATTCTCTAAAACAGCTCTTTCCGGAAAACAATGAATTAACTGACCCATAAATAGCCTCAGAAAAGGTTAATGTAAAATATTATCGGCAGCAAAAAGTGAAATAAAATAGCAAGTGGATGTCGACTTATAGAGTTTCGTGTAACATTGTGCCATGTTAGAGAGGTTTGCACCTATTGTAATTAACACTGGACCAACCATTGGAAAAATTAATGTCGACTTACTGAGGTTGTCGAGTTATCCGCGTGTCAAGTTACCAAAATTTTACTGTATCTGATACGTACATGATAGATATTAATTTGAAGAAAAGTTAATGACTCGAACTGATAATTGTATCGTTGCGACAGTACGACTGGTTTCTGCAGATCGTTTCTCTAAATAGTCGTCAGAGGGGCACTACTGTGTTCTGTGACAACTTGCGTTGGGGACTGCTTAATTTCCCCGTTATCGGAAAATCAAGAAAATGTAAAATGTTTTAATAGGATATCATTTATTAAAACAAATTTTTTTCTTTCAATTTTCAATTGAATAATTAAGGTTAGGGATAAAAAGGGATTACAAAAGTCTACCTCTATTTTATAAAAATAATTTCTTGATATCCGATGTAACTCCTTTCATCTTTAATGGGGTAAAGAAAAAATATATAAGATCAAAAAAACATCAACTGAGGTCAAGTAAAAACAATAAGCAATCGTGATTGCTCAAAAAATGTGTATTCATATTTTTAGAGTAAAACATGACAGGTCTTTTAGCTCCAAATTGTTAAAGATATACCGAGAGTAGATTTTACTTATTTTGAGTTCCTGTGAACCCAGAAACAAAGAAACGGCATCCAGCATCCAGTCCCTGGCATTCATTTAAATTTTGAAGTCTTTAATTCTAATTAAGTTTTTCGCAATCACAAGTTGCGATAGGACCCTATTCGTTGGACTTTTCGTTTTTACAAAAGGTTCCAATTGCAATCATAATTTCAAAAATTGATTTGAAACGTCAAAATTTAAATAAATCCCAGATGCTGGATGTTGTGCGCTAGATGCTGTTTTCATCTAAAGAGGGTTGAGAGTCGAGTATAAATAAAGTCAACTCCATGGGACATAGACGCCACCGCCCAAGAGGAGGGAAATTTTTGTTGAGGCCTGTGGACCAGAGGAGTTTGCATGATAAGCGTAGAAAATAAGAACAAAGAAACGTCAACTACGCTCAAGTGAGAGCAATGAGCAATTCCTGATTTCTCGAAATAAATAAATAAATAAATAAAAAGATGCCGTGTTAAGAGGTGTGCATGTTTATAAAATTCGATTGATCAGGGATATGGAAAACATAACGCACCTAGACGATTTATAAAATTGGATAGCTAATTGCTTTTTTTTAAGAGAGCACATTCTGTACCTTGCTTTTTCTTTATACCCAAGACACAAAGTGTAGAAGTACTAAGTGAATATTTAATTGAATTACGTACTTCATCCCACCACTCTATGAAGGAACTTAAATTTGGATGCGTGGAACTGTTTTTTTTCTTTTTTTTTTACTTATTAATTAGACGTTTTTTGTATTTTTAAAACAATAAAAGTAATAGTAAATCTAACTAGTATGTTGTGGCCATCACGAAACTTTCTTCTATATTTTTCCTTTTTCTGATCCCTCCCCATGCTTGACGAGGAAGCAATATTCCCAACAAAAACAAAATTACACATGCAAAAACTTGACGACCATCCCAAAGTCTGAATTATTGTAAAAACAAAACAAAGAGCAAAAATTGAAAGTTACTTTAAAAGCCTTACTTGAATTAATTACAAATATTTTATTTATTAACAAACATAAGATGGCAACAGTTAAAAATTTTAAATCATTGAGATAATATTTCCGATCATTTCCATACAATTAAAATCACGAGAAATACGCAGACGACAATCTATTACGATTTATCTTTCTTATTGTTGCATTAATAAAACTATTTTTATTCGCAAAAAAAAAAAAAAAAAAAAAAAAAAATCAACACCTCTTGGAGCGATTGGAGTCAAAATTGAACCAAAGCCTGTTTACGTATGGATTCACATATATTCCAAATTTCAACCAGAACGTAGCATTACTTCTTGAGATAGGGCACTCACAATGGAAAAAAAGTACGGGCGATTGCGCTACCCCCCTTTTTAGCTGTTGACACCAAAATAAAATCAGCTCTTATACCCACTAAGGGCTACTCGTCAAAAAAATTTTGTTTGATTCCGTTCGTTATTTCTTGAGATACAGCAGTCACAATTGACGACAAAAAACGTTCTATAACTCAAACCCCGTTTGAGCTATTGACACCAAAATTAAATCAGCACCTGCTCCTGTTAGGGGCAACATATGGACCAAATTTTGCTTGATTCCGCCGGTTACTTCCTGAGGAATAGCAAGCACGCGTAACTCAAAAAACGTCCCATTGCTCCACCCCCCTTGGAGGAATTCACGCCAAAAACCAATGGGCACAAGTTCACATAGGGGCACATATGTGTACCAAATTTCGTTCAATTTCATGCGGTAGTTTTTGCTGTAGAGCGGCCACAAAAAACTGGTCACACACAGACGTGACACACATACACACACACACACACACACACACACACATACACACACACAGACAGACAGACATTTTCCAAAAATAGTCGAAATGGACTCAGCACACCTCAAAACGTTCGAATCCGTCAAAATTCGAAATTCGAAAATTTGCACGAATTTAATACTTTCTTCTATATATTAGATATAGAAGAAAGTAATAATGATAATGATGCTGATGGCCATAACAATATTAATAATGATAATAATAATACTGTTCCAAATTTCAATTAAACCATAAGAGACGCTACAGTCTCGGTCTAATAGGTTATGAAGGAGGTAAAGCAGAGGCGTGAATCCTATAATTTATTACCTGATTTAAGCTTAGTGAATGACAGCAATTTTTCATCGTTTTTATGGGGTTTCTCTCATTAACTTTAAAATGTTATAAACGTTACAAACTGCGTGGAGCCTACGTTTTACCTCATAAGAGGTTTAACTCTTTCGCTAATTTATTAAATCGCCTAAGGTGACGTATTTAAGTTTTATAACTACGAATCGAAACCCTCTGGAGGTTTACACTCCAACATTTTCACAGTCAGTAGTAATTAGTATTTTTCCTCTCCTAATGAAAAATGAACCCATAATCTACTTTCGTTGATTATTCATTTCATTTAAATTTTTCAGTAGCGAAATTGATGGCCGAAACTAAGTACCTTTATTAAACGTTTCAAAAATGGATTTGATTTTTACAGGGTATCAAATTATACTTGATCTCCTTTTAGTGTCACTGGATACCATGCACTTCCCTATGAGCTTCTGTATAAAAAAAATTTATTTTAACTATTTCTTAACACTTATTTTCACTTTTTTAATTAAATTTATCATTTAAATCATAAATTTTCCAAAACTTCCAATAAAATTTGTGCTTCAGCTTTGAAAAAGCGAAACACGTACTTCATTATGGATCACAAGCAGAGCCTTGGAGAGCTGAGGCGTGCCCTTTGGGATTCTCCCCATCTCCACCTATAAAACTTTTACTACTCCAATTCTGAGTCGCTCACCCCCCAATGGCCGGGCCCCTAGTTTCTGATCCGGCCGACATGGCCCAATTTCAGCACTGATCACAAGCATCGAAGGGGATATTTTATAAAGAACGTAAAGTTAAAGAAAAAGAGATTAGTATTAACAGTCAGTCACTTGTGCTAAATCTATAAGGTCTCCCTGAAAGAAAATCAATAGGAGTTCAGTCATTTAGGTTTATTTGAAACATGTAGTAAGCATTGCAGCATTTCTTAGTTACTAGTACACTACTAGAAAACCGCCTGTCAATGTATGACGGGTGAAATTTGGTTCTACAATTTCAACGAAGCAATTGACTGTTTGCTGATATTTTGTAAGTCGAACCTGCATAATGGAATAGTCATTCAGCCACTAAAAAATATTCTAATAAGCGGGATATTCCAATAACCGGGATAAAAAATAACACATTACATTGGTTTGGTACATTGAAAATGTGTTATATTAAGCGGAATATTCTTTGAACCGATATTCTAATAAGCGGGCTCGACTGTAGTTGAAATTATAACCTTAACTCCAGTGGATTAACCCTAAACTCCAGTATTTTGCGTTTAATGCTGCTCAATTTTTCATTTCTTCATTCTCCTAAAATAACAGTCTTAACTGTAAAACAATTAAGTTACCGGATCCAGTTCAACTTTGTCAAAATAAAGCATTTCCCTGCATGTCAAATATTACCAAAAAATATTATCAAATTATCATGCTAATGCACGAGTTTTAATGTAGATGACGTCAGAGCATTACTCAATCAGCGAATTCGCTGAGGGATAAAAATGAGGATTTGACTTTAAAAGCCATTGAAGAAAGCCCAATGCTGCCCTCTTCAGGACTGATTATAAAATATCAGTTTCCTACTTGATAGCAGCATACTGTACGCAGCTCTTTATTTAATCCAATTATTCTATAAACACTGTGCGAAAGCCAGTGGCGTACCGAGACAGATGGGGGCCTGGGGCGCTACTCGAAATGGGGGCCTACCTGGTATTAAAACTGAAGTTTCTCAAACTATGTGTACGTACCATATATTACAGTAATTATTTTAAGTGGTACATTTTTACATATTTCAGTAGTGTTGGTTTGATTTCGGATACTATTGTAAATACCACAGTAAAACATATGGTTTTAAGTAAAATTTAGTAAATACTATATTTTTAATAAAATTGTGCTTTTTCAGAAAATATCAAAAACGGAAAAAAGTCCTAAAATTATATTGTATCTTAAAAATTTATTGCATCTGAACATCCAAGTACAGTGAACAGAAACGTTTAGGCATTCCAGATTTAATAAATTTTAGGATAAAAATTGGCTTTTACAAAAAAAAACTTTTTACTATTCCTTTGAGTAAGACACACCAGGGAACTATTTACCTGATAACATCAACTAATCTCAGAGAAAAATATTTTTAAAACATGCTTACCTAAATAAGGATGAAATTCACACGTTCACAGTCTAAATAAAACTTTTCTATTAGATCTCACTCACAAAAAAAAAAAAAAAAAAAAAAAATGCTCTTTATGTTCTTCAGACAAAAAAAACTCTGGTGTGATCCTATACTTGCCTGGCGCGTTTGATTGAAGTGGAGAAAACGCTCCGCGCGGCTTCGCTGGTAGAATTAAAAATATTTAATGTTCAATAGAAATTAAGGCAAAAAAATTTTGCGTATGCGTGGGTTTAACTAATCCGATTTCTAAAGCGAAGAGCGTAATTTCCCCCGATTATCGGACAAAGGGTTAGGAACTATTTATTTTGCTTGGTCGTAGCTCATTTCTCCATAGTCAAGTAAGCTTGCAATCGAGTATAGAATGGATGGGAGGAGGTATTATACAGTCAAGGTCAAAAGTCCCGAAGAATTGACCAATTAAACAGTTTTACGCTGTCGAAAGGGGCATAGCAAAAAGGAAGTCCCCTTTGCTTGAGTCAGAAGGGGTCCGATTTGTTCTTAGAAGTTACAGCTTCGGGCAGGAGACGAAACTTAAAACCACAGAAGTGCAGCTGGTAAAAAGAAAAATTTATCTGACTGATTTTTCCAACGCCGCAAAGGATAGACAACTTCTCATTTAGGAATGGATTTTCTTGGTTATATGTTTGAATTTGGTTTCAAAAATAGTGTATGAATTAAGACTAAACCATCGTAGTCTTAATACACAAAACAAAACATAAAACAGATATTTTAGCTGTATACTGTAATGATCAGAAATCATAAACGTGCATCTGTTATGCATTAGTTTTTTTTTTATAAATTGTTTGAAAAAAAAATGCATAAAACTTTGCTGAAAGCACTTAACAAAATAAAAGCAAATGATTTTTATAGGTTTAGTTAATTAAAAAATTTGGGGCTCCCATTAAATTCGTGGCCCAAGCGCTCATGTGCCTTTGTACACTAGGACGGGTCCACGGGTCACTATGAAAAAAAGTCATATTTAACAAAATTTATGATATATACTCGCATATATAGGTAACTGATTAATATTTCTAATCATGATGTATATGACAGATCTACTGGAAAAAAATAAGATACAATTTCGGGGTTTATGTCAAAGCGGGGCCTGTGGGACATAATTTGCCCTCTCTTTGTTTAGGCAAGAGTCACTGAGAAAATATTCATTATACATAAAAAGTCAACTTTTTATTTATCTAAACCATGACATAAGGCACGTCTGGCGAAAAAGAAAACGAATTAAAATTTTGGGGCCTATGTCAAAGCGGGGCCTGGGTATCATAAACCCTCGATTGATCCCGAAGAGGTATTGATTGTATCCCTGAACAAATATTTGGTCTTTAAAAAAATTATGATTTATTAAGTCAACTTGTTTAAGTATTCAAACCAAGATATGCGACAATATTGGTGAAAACCAAAAATTGAAATTTGGGGGCCTGTGTCAAAGCGGGGCCTGGGGCGGACCGCCCCCTCCGCCCCCCCTTCGGTACGCCACTGGCGAAAGCTGCTGTATAATGTTTGTAATATTCTGCGCAATGTAATAAATTGCTAAGATCTTTGCTGGAATGAAATTATAATGTTTCATTAAACATTTAGAAATAGTATTTTCTGTTTCAAAGCAGCGCTAGTTACATAAAAATAATTTATTTTACGTCACATTTCTTACATGGTTTAAACGAAGTTTAAACTGACTTTAAGTGGCAGAATCGATTTGAACCGAGCAATTTTTTTCTTTCATATAGCTTTTATCATTTTTGTATTTCAAATGCCGGAATAATGTGCAATATTTTTGCATTGTTTCTTCTGTTTTACTTCAATAAAGCAACGACACTGCAAAAATATGAGTGAAGCATTAAAAAGTAGATACATTTTGATCAAAGCGACCCAAAATATTGCTGTACTTCAAATATTGCGTAGATGTTTTTAATTTTATGGCATTCTGTTGCAGATCCGTACGTAAAGATCTGGCTGATGCGAGGCGATAAACGGCTGGAGAAGCGCAAAACCCCTGTTTTCAAAGCTACCTTGAATCCAGTGTTCAATGAGGCATTCACCTTCATCGTCACTTGGGAACACATCCGGGAAACTTCAATGGCGATCACGGTTATGGACTGGGACAATGTGGGCAGGAACGAGGCGATTGGGGGCATCGTCTTGGGCTCGAAGTGCGGGCCCACCGAAGCCAAGCACTGGGGAGAGATGCTTACCAAACCGCGGACCCCAGTGGTCCAGTGGCACAAGCTGAAGCCAGTCTGAAGGAAAACTATGTCACCACTGGTGAAGATGATATATATATATATATTTGTGTGTGTATGAAACCAAAAAAAGAAACTGTCTAATCTCTGTACGCTCTCACTCTGTAGGTGTGTGTGTTATATACCACCCCCCAAAAAGCGCGGGAATCAATGCAACGACCGACCCCGGTGCTTCAAAAATGAAAACATCGAACTGCGTCGCTTTCTCGTGCAACGAACGAATGTATATCTCTCTATGTGTCACTCGGAAGCACGACGACTGTGCATCTATATAAATCTATATACATGTGTACCCTTTTCTTCTAGATCCCCTCACAGAAATTATCTGTCGTCGCAACGCACAAGGCCGGGTCAGTTCGCAGCCGAGGAACGACGCTTCCGCTTAAATTCGGGGCCAAAGAATAACGGAATAACAAGAGAATCAAATCGTAAGATGATGTTTTATTTTTTTGCAGCAGCTCCTTGTCATTCCTTCTGCGCCTTTGCCTTCAGTCTCTATGCAAATTGGGAGCCAGCCCTCGCTTTCGGGAGGATTTCCTTGATTCTGTGTTATTGGCGCCTTACCTTGTCTGCACAGCGAACAACGAAACATACCTGAAAGAAAATGGTCTTGAAGATTGTTGAAACCTCAGAGTATTAGAACAAAGACGACGTTTTATAATAAACGTTTTACTAATTTGGTGTTTAGAAATGCTACAGCAGCTCGAAGTAGTTGAGCAAGAAAGATTTCCTGCTTTCTGAAGGTGTTTACCATGATCCTGGTAATTTTTCCTTAAAAACTTGTTGAACAAGGGAAAATTTCTTGCACTTTTAAGGAATTTAACAATGATCTTGGTATTAAATCTTTGAAAAGTACTAGAGCAAGAATGTATTTCTTGCAGTTTTAAGGAGTTTACCATGATCTTGGTAATTAATACTTGAAAAGTATTTGAGCAAGAAAGAATTTCTTGCACCTTTAAGGAATTTACCATGATCCTGGTAACGAACCTTGAAAAGTAGTTCAGCGAGAGGGGATATTTTTGGACTCGTTAGGAGCTTAGGATGATCCTAATGATCGATTGTTGAAAATACGCTTAAGGTTTCATTCCTCTCTTTCTATGTGCCATACAGTTAAATTGCGTATCACTTTTTGGCTTCAAAAGTTATTTTTTCCTAAGATTAATTTTTTCGATACGGATATTCGGACACATTCTTAAGATCGATTTTCTTAGTGCTTCTTCCGTCATACATTTTTTTTTACACAACAGAACCTTTAAAGAATACACAAATCTAAACACGTTGTTTCCCTATTGGGAAAACGTTATTTAAAAATGATATACAAACTGGGAGTCATCATATAGCACAATTTTCATCCATTCTTTCCTCCCTTTTAATGGAGTTTTGATTTATTCTTATACTTGATTTTGTGTACTCAATACTTACCCTCTCCCCTCTTCTTCTTCTTATTTTTTTTTTGGAAAAATATTTGTTTCAAAAGTATCTTCGCTTTATTCTGTAAAGGCTTCTTCTCTAAGAAATTAAAAAAAAACACACACACACACACACACACAAAATAATTTTTGAAAACTAGAACCTAACACATTCAATGTTATAAATTTAGTTTCATAAAACTAAAGCTTACGGTTAGAAGAATTCTCACACCTTGTGGTAAAATTTTAAATTTTAAAATTTGAATAATCTGATTTTTTAAATTGTCATGTGGTGTTTTGCGCCATTGCTTTCCAAGGTACCGATAAAGATTTTCAATTTTTGTCGAGTTGCATCAATCAAAAATTTGCATTAGTTGTAATTGCTGATTACTTTGTTTTATAAGCATTAAAGCATGCAAAGTATTTTGTGTTAAATGTTTTCTTTGAAGAAGCAATTTTATTTATTTTTGACAAAAGAAAATGTGTTTTATATATTGATTTTTAAGACCGCTCCAATTACTAAGAATGACGGCTAAAAACTTTGTTACGTTTCCTAAAAAAAATTATTAAGATAGTGACACTGAAAATTTGTACTTAATAGGAAGATTTACAGAATTTCATGTTTTTTTTTTTTTTTGGAAAAGGTTAGTTTTAATGTCAAGAGGTTCTTTCAAAATAATAAATGTATAAGGTATTTATTATACCCTCGACGTATCAGAGCAGTTATTTGAAGTTCATAAAATTGTCGTTTAAAACTGCGTTACGTAGTTTAAAGACTCAGTGGTTCACGAGTGAGATTGCTGGATATGAGAAAAGATTTGGCTCTTATTGTATACTATTGATGTAAGCGCTGATTAAACTATCAAAACATAGGATACAGTCCTAAACAACGCTTTTGTAGGATTTCTGAGACTATAAACTTCAGCTTTTTGTATAGTAATCGAAAGTTCAGAAATTTAGGGAAAGAAGCTCCATTTCTGAAGCAGTTACTATATCTATTTAGAAAGAGCATTTTTACTGAAAAAAGCTTAGTGTATTATATAATTGGTGGTGGAATATGCTCTTGAGAACAATTTCGGAAGTGTAGAAAATCATCACCTCATCAAATGAAGCCTCAGAGGTTCAACATAAGATAGTATTTAAAAGCAAGTTTGCTTGTTAATGAATAGAAAGGTTTTCAATCGGTTGAAATTGAAGGGTTTGCAGCAATCAATAGCTGACTCCATTTTTTTTATTGTTGGGAAATCTCCTGGAGTTAACTCCATGTTGCCTCAAGCGAATGAAACAGCTAACTCATTCTAGCGAATAACTTGAGAATTATAAACCGGAGATAATTCCTTGTTGAACCAAACGAACTTGAGAACTATCGACCGGAGATAACTCCTTGTTGAACCAAAAACCAAAAAATGGAGTTAACTCCTTGTTGCTTCAAACCCTTCAATTGTCATGGCAAGAAAAGTCAGTTCTTTGCAGGGACGACCTTCGTTTTGAAGGTTTCCTAATCGCCTCTTTGCGCCTGAATTATAGGTTTTCGAAGCACACCCGGGGCCTAGGTAGAAAGAAAATTGCCTTTCCTCTTCACTGCCAAAATATTTCCATCAAAAACATGTGTATATTTACTTTGGAACCACAACTATGCAAATGAGTAGACTATTTTTCATTTATGAGCTTGTTTAGACATGTGCTGTACGTATTTATAATACTGTACTAGATTGCGTGAACTTCATTAAATACTCATATTTCGACATAAACTTAGCCATCTAAAAGATTCGTGTATTAAAATGGAAAATTATGGTAATGATGGTTTTTCGGTGAAAATAGAAACCTCTGTAAACTAAAGTCACCGAATTGAATAATGCCAGTTTGAAGTAAAGCAAACGAAACCTTTTTCCGCACCATAAAATAGGTTAGTTAAAGTGCAAGATAAATGTTTAACGCCAATAAATTAGTCGTAATACCAACTAACAACTATTACTAACTAACTATAGGCAAAAAAAGGCCAGCTTGACCTAGTAAAAAGAAATCATCGTATTAAATAACAACATGAAATTCTTGGAACTATGGGTTTTAAAATTTAAAAAAAAAAATCAAAATTAATAACATACATAAATCACATTAATTACTGTTATTAATGATTAAAGATTGTTGCATATTTTGCAAACTTTAAGGATTTTCTTGCTTTGCGTGAATAAAAACAATGAAGATGTAGTTTTGTCAAGCATCTTGAGTGTATTTTAGATGTTAGATGTATTTGATGTAAGTTAGGCACATTTCAATAGATAAACTGTAACGTAACAGTTTTGAGATTAATCGCTTAGTGATATCTTTTCTTTGTATGGCAAAGCGTACAAATTTTAATGTACCTTTAATTTCAGTTATATTTTTGCCTTTGCCTCTTATCACAATATCATTTTTTTCTTAATTGTGTCTTTATTAAATGAATTTCATTTTTAAAATCTTAAACTATCTCAGATTCTTCAACGCATTTGAGCTTTAACATGAATAGCTGTTGAGAAATTCATTAAAGTTTCAATGCCACAAACAGCGTATAATAACAACGAAACGTTTTCTGATATATCTGTGAGCAACAGCATATTATTAAGCTACACTTGAGCTAAGCTACTTATTTTTTTCTTCGTTTATTTACCAAGAATACTTGCAAAGAGTCATCTGATGAGAACATTCAGTATTAACGGGAATAATAGATTTAAATTTTAAAGGAAACCTTCCGTGGTATTTCTAGCGCGTAATATTGTTAGAACTTTTAATACAGATATATTTTTTCAAGGGTAAATATTAATGCGGATGTTATTTGTTAAAAATCCTAGTAAATGTTTCATGACAGTAAACTATAGATTTTATTTGCAGAAAAATTCCTCAGAGATGATATACTTGTCAGTAAATATCTCAAACACGTGATTTGCAATGAAAAAAGTAATGAATGTGAGAGAACTCGTTCATTTATCAAACCAAGAAAGTTTCATTATTTATACGTCATTATTAGAGATATACACAAATTATTTTTAAATCATTCAGAATTAATAGCTGTTATTAGAAAAAACCATTGGTGCTTAATAATTTTTTTTAATTTTGCAAGAAGCAACGGTTAACTGTAACTAAGCAATGGCTACAACAAAAATAATAAGGTAGGGCAATTTAAATGCAATAGTGAAATACCGTAATAGAAGTTAAAAAAAATAATAAATTTTAAGCAAAAACATCCAATTTAGAATTTGTAAAACGGTTATGCGCAGGGTTACAGTATTAACCTTTCGTCCAGATGGGATGTAAACGATCATGAGTCGGCTTGTTGCAATAAAATTCAAACGAAAATAGTTCAGATTTCTTTAAAAAAGTTGACAACCATAAGTAGTGTCCAGAATTTATTTATGTGCGTAGTCGACAACTTTCGATGAAATAGTCATCTATTTTTAATGGAAAAATATTTAAAGGACACCATCGCTATTGAAGAATTAAATGAAACTCATACGCACTCTAAAGCAACGAAAATAAATCATTGCTTTTAAGATTAACAGTAAAATACAGTTCACAGCTAAAAAGTCTCAACTCACCTTTATAACTAAATGCGCCATGAAATAACCCAATGCAGCTGATGTCATCAACGCTTAGAAGATGCGCAAAAATTCGAACGTAGGAAATCGTGTAATAGTCATCGTGATGATAAAATATATAAGTCGTATATTCTCATCATTATTCTAGTCATCATATGCTCGTAGTTGCTTTTCCATCATCCGAGGACAGGCAATTGTACTTCCCACCTTAGCGTCGCTCCATGTCTTCCATTCTTTCTCTGCATGTGTCTGTGTATTTAGCTTCGCGCGTCTGTCTGTCTGTCTGTCTGCATGGGTCGCGGAGGCTTCTCCACGAGCGTTCCTCGGCAGCGTGCCCGAAACTAGACAACGGCCTCCCCCGGAGTGGTCGAAAATGTCAAACTAATTAGCGTGATTAATTCCTTTAAGGTAGGTAGGTGAACACCCTAATTTTTGAAAATTTCGGTATTGAAATTTTGAGAAATTTTGATAGACCCGATATTAGGGTGGTTCAAAAATACTTTTTTTTCCGCTAGAGTCCAGGACATCCCCTATTTTTTTTTTTTTTTTTTAACTTACTCATAGTAGTATGCTGTAAAAGTTTTACATTCTTACTTAAAATTTAAGAGGGTGCTCAATGACCCCTCAATTTAACATCAGCCATAGCATAGAAAATGTCACAAATTTAGAAACGTTTAATTTCCCGAGCTGTTTTTTGTAAATAATTATTTTATTTCAATGTATATGCATATATTATAATATGAAAAAATATTTTATCAGTTCGTTGTATTTTTTAACCCCTCTCTCCATACGTATAAAATTTGGGGGAGGGGATTGAGCACCCTCTTTCAGTTAAATTATTAAGCCAAAATTCTTCCCGTACATAACTATCCACAAGTCTAAAAATATTGATGGGTGTCTTGTTATCGAGGAGACACTTTTTTTTACATGTATTTTTGAACCACTCAACCCGATATTCTCCTTTCTTAATCCGCAGTGTTTTAACCCTTTATTTCTGGTAACAAAAATTATTTATATACTCAGAATATGAAGTAATAATTTACTTAACACATATAAGATGGATTTTTGCTTTTTAATTTTGTTATATTTTCAACATATGTTTCTGACTCTGTGTCTGAAACATTAAGTTGTGTTAGTACAATAAACCTAAATGTAAAGCAGCGATATTGCAAGACTCAAGTCACACAGGTCACCAAAAGAGTAACGCTCCTATTGGAAAACGTAATGTTGCAATTTGTATTAACTTAATGCATTTGAAACTTTGCAAAATGTGTAATTGGTGATATTGATTTGCTATAAAAACTAATGTACAAACAAACAGTGGTTTCAAGTAATGTTAAATTAAAGTTAGGTTTATCGGGGAGGGGGTATTTGCAACATTTAGCTATGAAACATAGTTTTAGTTAATTACTTCCAATGTTGGAGGCTCATGGCTATCGAAGAGTTAAACACAAAAAGCTCTTAAGATGCCAAAAATGTGAGTACACTGGAAGTGTTAAAAAAAACGGTAGTTTTCAGCAAAAAATGGGGATTTTTACTCAAAAACTTTTGTTTTGAAACAAATAAACAGTCAAAATATAATAATAATTATTTTAAGTTTAAGCAAGATACAATGGCTATAATAGAAAAAAATATTTAGGGTGTTCGTCTACCTTAAAATTGCATCTAGTATCAGTGAGTTATCTGCATTATTGCCTGCTATTTTTGAACTAAATGAGAAAAGTTGAACCATACAGCTCTTAAACATTGTTCAAAAACAGAAAAGATTAAAAGTTACGAAATTAGAAATATTTTTCTGAAGTTCTGAAGCAAATATTTCAAAAGGATCACTGCAGTAAAAATGATTTTTTTCATAACTTGTAAGTACATGTTTAACACTGTAATGCCTTATCAAGTGAAGGAGTCACTGGGAAAAAGGCCTAAGTCCAATCTTTGAATAAAATGAAAAGCTTATTTATAGGACAACGATTTAACAGAGATAATACATTTTTGGAAATAGTTATTTTTTATTAAATAATGCTTAATTACAAATATTAGGTAATAAAAATTAACATTTCTGGTATAAAATGAATGAGTAAAAATTAAAGCAACGATTTCATCTGAAAGTGAACTTAAATTGTTCTTCAAGTAGACCCTTAAAATATATTTTATTGAAATTACAGTTTCAAATTTTTGGATTGGTCAGAATTTTTAGCAATTCTGAAAGGAATAAAACCTCCAATGAAATTCAATAATCATCCAATGATTTTTTTTAGCAATTTATAATTCAACAAATTAATCTCCTCCTTATGTTGATCTTGGAATGCTTATATATGTCATTTAATTCATCATCAGATACTAGGTTCAATGTGGGAATGAGTGTTCTATATTTGAGACAGTGCTGCTTATTATCGATTACTTTTTTCATTGTTGCTTACTTCTTTCTTATAGCCGAGAAAATAATGTGTGTTATTATTTTCTCTTGCTATTCTTTCTTCTAATCCATGTGGCCTTGAATTATATCCTACAGAACCTTGGGTGAGATATTTCGTCTTACGTTGAATAAACGAAATAAGTCACATTGTCAGAAATGAATAAACCTTTGTGTGACAAAGGAACACAGTAGGAAAATATTGCTACTTTGCCATTATGTTGCTGCTTGTTACTGCGTTTGTCATAATGTGATCAGTTTTTAAAATATATCTGTATACCATGATTTTCTTCAACACACAGTAACAACACTTAAATTATCTATCTGTTTATTTGAGTTGTACTTGAAAAAGAACTTCTTTGAAAACAAAAGTGCTTAATCATCAAGTGTAATTTCAGTTATTTATTATATTTATGTATTTTTAGTGGTTACGAACTGTAAATAAATTTAAGGGATGATTCTGAAAACATCAACGCTTTTATAACTTAATGAAACCGATGTAATCTTGAATGACCTCAGTCAAGCTGAGCTGGTTTTGAGTAAAAGTGTAAACACTGAAAGTGTTAAACTTTCTAAATAGCAGTCATTAATAACTCCCAAACACACATATTCAGATCTGAAATTAATACAACTGAAGTTCGTGTATAATAGAACAATTCCTTTATTTCAGGATATAAAATGTCCATCAATTGAATGGGTGGCGGGAAAAACGTTGTTCGTAGGTTTTTAACATTTTTTTTTCCGATGATAAAACGCTGAATATAGTCCAGAGAATGAATCACCTAAGTTTTTAGTTCGTTTACACGACCAGAGAATGTGCTAACTAACAATAACCTTGTAAATAAAATGTTTATAATTGATGTAAGAACGTTGTATGTTGCAAACTTGCCTCGGAGCTTCCTTGCAATAGGAAGTGTAAGTAAGTAATTGAATGAAAAACGTTGTATGTTGCAAACTTGCCTTGGAGCTTCCTTGCAATAGGAAGTGTAAGTAAGTAATTGAATGAAAAAACGTTGTATGTTGCTCTCAGTAGCCTGTTTAGTACATTGCAATAAGCAGATTCGTTTTTTTTTTTTTTTTTTTTGCTGTTGTGAAAAGTTGTTTTTTTCGACACACAACATTCTTCCCGCCACCCATTCAATTATTCAGTTTTTCCTGTTCTGTAAAACCGAGATTCTTTTACCATGTTCTGAATCAATTGAAATGGGATAAACAAACTCGACAGCAATTAATTACATTTAAATAAAAAAAAACCGCATAACTAACAATTTGAAAACAATGATTTTTTTAATAGTTTTTGTGGAATGAAATCAGTTGCAAAAACGATGTCAAGAATATTTAATTATTTTTGAACTTATTTATATTTATTTATTTATTTATCATCACACTTAAAATTCCAAGAGGTAATAGAAGGTTTTTGATGTTTTTAAATATTAAAACGTTAAGATACTTTGTTAATAAGGTAATTTCAAACGAAAGGTAAGAAAATCTTAGCTCACCTTTTTATAACATCTTGCTTTTCGCATCAAATTTACAAAGCAGATAAACGTATGTTTTAATTTCTATGTGAGACACGCATTGAAAAGTCATATTTTACAGTAGACATCATTGATTTTACAACGCATTTAATAAGCAGTGTCTTGATAATTTCTTGGGAATTTTGACTTGTTTCCTTGCAACAAGTATCTAGTTACTTGAAAAGAAATTCTTAAGTTCCTCATCTTGAATAATTTTAAAAAAAAGAAGTCGCAGATTATTGGCCATCTGTCAACCACTTACACCCAATGATATGAATAGATTTTTATCGTCAGGACATCTCTTGAAAAGGTAGATTTTTAGAAAACTAAATGCAAATAATTTACTTTATTTGTTATCATGATGCAAATTAAAGTTAAGTAATTTTGTTCACTGAAGTCGTTTCATTGGATTAACCATATGAATGTTTAGCTTCAAAGCCATTGACTCTATTTAATTTAATTTTATTCAAGCTTAAAAATTTTTGTTGGCACAAAATTTACCAAAATTATCCTCTCTTTGGGGGAGGTCAAGAAAACAGTGAGATCTTAGAACAGAATGGACCCGCAGATAGGTGTACAAAGAGGATACTTGTTTCCTTCCACCCTTGTAGACAATAGGGGCCTGTTAGGGGGCTTCGGCCGGATAAACTAGGCCTAGGGGCCAGGCCCCAATACCCCTTCTTTGAGATCATACGTTTGTACAACGGAATTCAAAGAAATATCTCTATTTATGTATTTGGCCGACAGTGTAAATAAAAATCAGAAAACTGTTTCATTGTCTGTTTAATTCTTGCCATTATTTATGTGTTTCTTTGTAAATCATATCATAAAACACTACAAAGTAGGTGATATTACCCTGTTCTTGGAATATAATTTGGGGACGACAAGAGCACTTAACTTTATAATAAACTGGAGAGCTGTTTGAGAGATTTGAATTCATCTAGTTGAAATACTTGTCCTAAAAAGGAACTGATTTCAACAATGAACTCCTTTTTTTTTTCAACTACTGTGTATTCTAAATATGAAAACACCTACACATACGTGAATTAATGCGTTTTTAACTAACGTGACACATATGTCCCGCTATTCAAATTTTGTTTGGACTCATTCAAAGCTCAAATCGAAGGTTTGAAATGAGTTTGACAAAGGAAAAAAATATTCTAAATTGAATCATGTAAAATATATAAGGGGCATTCAAATGAAACCCGGTCACTGGTGTAAAGTAACTGTAAGGATTTTATTAACTCAAACTTTGCCAAAACTGTTGGCACATTTATCCCTTTGCGACATTAGTCGGTCGATTCCATACTTGAAGAAGCTAATAGACTGCTGCTGGATTCAGACCTGGACCCAGTCACACACTTTGTCGTCCGTTGTGAATCTTGTTGTCCCGCAAATAGTAGTAATTTAAATACTGTAACTCGATACACAAGTTCAATTCTTGGTTATAAATTAACTTTAAAATGAAAAAAAAAAAACATACATAAATGAAATAAATAGGGGAAAAGACAATATTACATTACGGTTTCCCTATCTTATCTCAGCGGGATATTTTCCCTTGAGACAGCCTTTCTTAATTTGTTTAGCAAGTGGAACCTTTTCAATGTCCACTTCTTCGTAAAACCCCTGGTTTTTCTTTAATGTGTAGTACATTTTGAACAAAATGTTCTGAAAACTCTTTACTTGTAATCAAAGTAGAAATTATTTTGAATAAAACTAGTTATCTTCAACATTTTTCTCTTACTTTCTTAAAATAAATATACTTCAATTAACTCTATCAGGAAAATGTATCAAGTTTAAATTTCAATGAAATCAGTAGTACGTAATAAAACGTACGTAATAAACGTTTCGTACTGACACAGTCGAAGGTCGCACAGTCACAATAGCTTGGTTTTAAACCCAAATTCATTTTGGTATTTTCTCCTATGTTCATTTAGAAAATGCTAATTAAAACGCTAAAGCTAATAAAATGCTAATTAAAATTAAAATGCTGGAAAAAGCTGTAAATTAACTCAAACCATGGCCCCACTAGATGATCCTGACGCTTAACGGGCCTTGTCTATTTATTATTTTTTTGCGTGAAACCGATGCAGCTCATGCATCCACTAATCAATGTCAACGTTTCAAAGTTTATTTATTTTTTATTGAACGTCACCCATTTTGGCCGCAAGAGGCGCTGAATGGAACCTCTGCATGCACCAATCAATGATAGCGTAATGGAAACAGGGGTACCCTGTAGCGCCCTCTTTGTTACCGTGGGTTTCAGCGATTGTCACGGCCTATAAGAATTAAGTGGGGCCATGCTCAAACCTTATTTTTGATGGTTTTTAAAATGACTCCTTTGAATTAAAACAAGGAATGGAAGTTTTGCTGAGCAGTTGAGTAAGCACCATGTAACCCTGGGATTCCGCGGAACACTACTTAGAAATTCTGCCCTGAGAGTTCGAAACTAATTACTTTTGTGAACAAGATCTATTTTCCTTCCAGGCCGCGGGTTCCAATATAAAACCGATGGCAGATAGCTAGTAAGTAACACCGCTCAGTGAACGAGACACGATGAAGCATTTTGTTATGCACCACCAAGGTAAAGTGCTTTAAATCATACACCCGAAAAAATTTCTAAAACTGAAGCCTTTACACAAAAAGCATGTTTGGATCATTAAAAATTTTCCAAAGTAATTTAGAGTGTGTTTTTTTTCTTCATAAGAAAGCCAAAATAAAAAACTCCGTCGTCAAAAACTGGATATACTGCTCTAAAATACTTGAAATTTCTATATTATCTAACAGATATTTTAACGAAACCAAACATTTCCTTTATAACAAAAATATTTTTTTCCCGCAATGATAAAAAAAAAAAGAAAGAAAAAGAAAAGTGTTAGAAGATTGGTAATTTTGTAGCAGGAGAAAGCTTTCTACTTCTCAGCGAAATTACTACTATTACCTACACTTTAACAAAACGCTATTTCTAAATGACAGCATTAATCATATCTTTTTTCGCAACAATTACCTTACGGGTGCGTTTTCCTTGGTCAGTCATAAATGTGTAATATATAATTGTTGTCTTAATGGTATATAAAGTCATTAACTCTAATTTTTTTTGACACTTGCGGTCATTATGCAGAGAAAATGAGATATCTAAAAAAAGAAACTAACATTTGCAGTTTTCTCATTTCAAATAACAAAGAGCACATGATTTGAGCCAGAACTTATGTGCAATTGGGTTTCTAAATTTAAAATAAAAACTAAAAAAAAAAAAAAAAGAAAGAAAGAAAGAAAGAAATGCGGAAAAGGTAGCGAATAGTAGTGAAATAAAATTCAGTGCTTTCTTTGTTAATCAAAGAGCTTTTAGAAATTTAAGATATTTAACTTTTAAAATTTTGTTTAAGAAAGCGATCGCTCAATGCCTGCTAACTCATGCCGAAATATATAGATTGGGTAAAAAATTTGCTTTAAAATACATGTATGAGAGTTTGTTCTCACGCCAATATGGGTCCCTTTCACATGATGCTTTCTCTATTCCATTGTGCTGCTATAAAACCATTGATGATTCGAATGCAGCGCAATCGCAGAGCCAACTCACATTTGTGAAATACTAAGCGATCTTCGAGACTTTAAGAAAAGACATGTTTAATAAAGAACAATAACCCTCCGATAGCGCTAAGTTACGGATAAACTAAACTAGCGCTAAGTTACTAGCTAACTACGTATGGTTGTCCGTAAAGTATTACACATCTTTTTCCGGCTAATTTGACTCTCCCTCTCCCTGTCACACATAACGGTACATTACATGATCATATACAGTGACCGCCGCTTATTAAAATCATATTCGTTCTCAGAGAACATTTGATTTTATAAAGCGGCTGATTTTATGAACGGGCATACCTACCTTTAAACAAATGAAATGTTTTGAAGTTTAAATACTTTTAAAATGAAATGAATTACGCCATCAATATTTGTTTTAAGTATTTCAAAATACAGTTCTCATTTTCACTAAACATGAGGGGTTTATTTTTATTTTTATTTTACTCAAGGGTCTTAAAATATTGGCGTATTGCAGTATGGTTAACAGAATTGGAGAGTTAACCCATTAAGCGCCAAGTCTACCCAGTTTGGGAACCTTCAAGCAATATTTTTTTCTTCATCAAGTGATTAAGATATCATTTTGAAATTTTTTAAAATGAATGATAGAAAATCAAACTTGATTCCTTATTTTTTCAAAAAGGTTTGAAATGTAATTTCTTTTTAAAAAAAATTTTAAATTTTGCAAAAATTTCTTGTTTTTGCATTACACAGGAAAAACAATTCCCTAAAAATAATTAATGCGAATGTAGGAAATTCGAAACATAAAACATGAAGCACAATAGAGCTTTTTTCAAATCACAACAAACAGGGGGCAAGAAAAACACTTTAAAGGAGTTTTATTAGACTTTATTTACTGAAGTCTCAAAATGGGAGACTTGGCGTGTTCTGATTAGCAGAACTAGTCATGCCTAACCCATTCTGCATGAATGAACTCTCCCCTTTTTTCCTGTCGAAGCCACAGCCCCCTTTGTATTTTCTCACTGTAAACACTTTTTTGTTGTTCAAGGTCAAGAGCAGAACTTTTAACAAAACAAGTGACATTCCACTCGTTTAGAAAAAAGTTCTGGAATAACAGGGGTGCCAATCCTCCCTAAAAGATGACGCATCTCTCTGAATTTCCACAGATCACGAAAGAGATTCCTGTAAAAGATCAAAATTCCCTTTAAAACTATTCCTCCCCCCATAAAAATATTTCTCTCCCCTCCCCCTTGGGGGGGTTCCCCTTCAATAAGGGAGGTTGAATTTCAATAGAGAAATTTCTTCACATTTTTTTGGAAATCAAATATATAGTTAGAATTTTCGACTTTGCTACGAGCTTCAAACAATATTAAAATAATACATTTAAGCTTATAACAAGAAGATGAGTGCAGTATAACTAGTCAGTGAATTGCCAAATTCTTTTCAGATAGTTGAGAAAAATTTGTTTTAATGGAAATCGCTTAGATCACAGATAATGCGATTACTGTCTCAATTTGCACTTTTCCAATTTATCGTAATTTTTTGGATGAAATCGGAGAAACTATAACCGTTGATAATTCCTCAATGTCAAGCATGCTGGACATTTATTTCTAAAAACATTATGATGATGCATAAATCATGCCATCAAACATGTTATAAAGCAGTCGAAAAGTTAACTGTAAAAAAACCCTTGCCCATAATGACACAAATACACCGTCATGGAGCCCAAAAATATCTTTGTTCCATTTTATAAGAGCCATTTTATATAGGGTGAGTTCGATCGAATCTGCCATACGAAAGGGGGTGATAGAAGAGCTCAAGCGGAGCATAGAACCACCCATTATCGTGTCCAATCCTTAACCGTAACCGAGTTTTGGTAAATTTAAGGAAAATGAGTAAAAAAAAAAAAATTCTGAGAAAACGACCGATTTCTGAAATTCCTGTAGGACCTACAAGGAAAATAAGTACATATTTGGAAAGAGCAGACTAAATCCTACAAAATGATACCTTTTGCATTAAGATAGTCGCATTTTACCGAGAGCTACAAGCTTTGAAATATTGGACACACTCAGAATTAAAATGGTGCCAACGTTTTTAATCGACATTTTCAAAAACAACCGTAAGAGCTACAATCGGGCAAATCTACCAAAAACTGGCCCATTTTATTAGTTTTCAGATGCTAGAACAACAAATCATATTGGGCTTCAAGTTCAGCTGAAAGTCAGGCTTTTGTTTGAAACAGTGTAAAAATCTGCATTCGTTAAAAAAGGAAAACCAGCAAAGAGTCGCACTTTTCTGTTTTGCATTTTCTGTTTCACGATAGCATGTTGCTTTCTTTGTTTAAGAAAATGATATTTTTATATAAAAATAATAGTTTTAACATTTAACTTAGAGAAAAAACACATGAGATAACGATTCGTAGAAATAAAAGAAGCATTACTTTCCCGTGCTTTTCACAAAGGGAAAATCAATAAAAAAAAATGTTACACCAACATCGATTAGTACATTTAATAAACCTTAAAAATTTACAATAGCTGCTGAAATTGGTCGCCGCCACACCTGATACACGCTCTTGCCCTTTTGCGAACGGAAACAACCGTTGCTCTTAGAGAAATTTCATTCCTTAGTTTCCCTACTGCTTCATCAAGCCGGTCACTCAATTCTTGCAAACTTGCTACTTCTGTTTTGTAAACTTCTTGTTTTAAGAATCCCCAAACAAAGAAGTCCACTGGCGTCAGGTCTGGGGATCTAGGGGGCCAAGGGATGGGGCCTGTACGACCAATCCATTGGGGATACTGTTCAGTTAGAAATTCCCGAACGGCATTTGAAAAATGTGCAGGGGCTCCATCGTGTTGGAAAATGATTTCTGCCCTCTCCTGAGCAGGAATAGCATCAAGAAGGTCAGGCAAATGATGTTCAATAAATTCTAAATATGAGCTTCCTTTTAGGTTACCTCGAAACACATACGGACCAATTAAATGATCTCCTACTACGCCAAACCAAACATTTATGCTGAATCGAGTTTGGAATGATGAGTTTCGGGTTAAGAAAGGATTATGTTCAGCATAATGATGCCAGTTATGCAAATTTATGATGCCCCCTCTAGTGAACAACGACTCATCTGTCCACAATATCTTTATTAGAAAATGGTGATCTTCAGTGTCTCGGGCTAGTAGCCATCTGCAAAATGTTATCCGCTTTTCTAAATCTGAATTGCGCAGTTCTTGTACTAGAGTAAAATGATACGGGTGATACTTGTTTTGGTGCAATGTTTTCATCACTTTACGTTGTGATAGTCCACCTTCTATAGCAATCGAGCGTGAACTCACACTTGGGTTTTCCACTACTCGGTCCAGCACATACTCCTCAACATCGGCAGAACGGTGATCCTGGCCCCTCTCGAACAATGTACCAAATGAACCTGTCTCCCTGAGCTTTCGATGTATAGAGGCAAACACAGCTCGATTAGGTGCAGAACGATTTGGGTAACGGAGACGGTATTCTTTCTCCGCTCTGCGAGCATTACCATCACAAAATCCGTACACGAAATGCATATCAGCATACTCTTCGTTAGAAAATCGAGACATACCCAAAAATCGAGAAAAGAATATAGCAACTTATCTTTAGAAACTTTAACGAAAACTTTCAAAAACTAAAAACACACTCTCAACTGACTTACTGTAAAAACAATCATAATTCTAGCATTTTCCAAAACACATTTACAAAATATCAGAAGATTAAAAAGAAGCAAACGATACATAAAATATTATGACAAATGAATAATTCTGTTTAGTTTTTATTATCAATTGTTTTGTTAAACAAATGCTTTTTATTTTCAGACGATATTTTTCACAATCATAAATCGTAATCGGAAATCATTTGATGGGTCTGTATACGTTTTAAGGTCTTATAATGCAGGAAGCTCATATTTAGAACTTATTGAACATCATTTGCCATATCTTCTTGATACTATTCCTGTTCAGGAGAGGGCGGAAATCATTTTCCAACACGATGGAGTCCCTGCACATTCTTCAAATGCCATTCGGGAATTTCTAACTGAACAGTATCCCCAATGGATTGGTCGTATGGGCCCCATCCCTTGGCCCCCTAGATCCCCATACCTGACGCCAGTGCACTTCTTTGTTTGGGGATTCTTAAAACAAGAAGTTTACAAAACAGAAGTAGCAAGTTTGCAAGAATTGAGCGACCGGTTTGCTGAAGCAGTTGGGAAACACTAAGGAATGAAATTTCTCTAAGAGCAACGGTTGTTTCCGTTCGCAAAAGGGCAAGAGCGTGTATCAGGTGTGGCGGCGACCAATTTCCGCAGCTATTATAAATTTTGAAGGTTTATTAAATGTAATAATTGAAGTTGGTGTAACATTTTTTGTTCTTGATTTTCCCTTTGTGAAAAGCACGGGAAAGTAATGCTTCTTTTATTTCTACGAATCGTTTTCTCATGTGTTTTTTCTCTTTATTAAATGGTTAAAACTATTATTTTTGTATAAAAATATCATTTTCTTAAACAAAAAAAGCAACATGCTATCGTGAAACAGAAAATTCCAAACAGAAAAGTGCGACTCTTTGCTGGTTTTCCTTTTTTAACGAATGCAGATTTTTACGCTGTTTCAAACAAAAGCCTGACTTTCAGCTGAACTTGAAGCCCAATATGATTCGTTGTTGTATCATCTGAAAGCTAATGGAATGGGCCAGTTTTTGGTAGATTTTTCTGATTGTAGCTCTTACGGTTGTTTTTGGAAATGTCGATTAAAAATGTTGGCACCATTTTAATTCTGAGTGTGTCCAATGTTTCAAAGCTTGTAGCTCTCGATAAAATGCGACTATCTTAATGCGAAAGGTATCATTTTGTAGGATTTAGTCTGCTATTTCCAAATATGTATTTATTTTTCTTATAGGTCTTACAGGAATTTCAGAAATCGGTCGTTTTCACAGAATTTTGTTTTTTTACTTATTTTCCTTAAATTTACCATAACTCGGTTACGGTTAAGGATTGAACACGATAATGGGTGGTTCTATGCTCCGCTTGGGCTCATCTATCACCCCCTTTCGTATGGCAGATTCGATCGAACTCACCCTGTATAGTGCTTCGGGTCATTGCAATTTACCGTCGCTCGATCCCCGACATGGTTAATAAAAAATAAAATAAAAAAAACTATCTCTTCTCTTTTCGTGTATGAAAATCTTAAGGCTTTTTGCTAAAAGGTAGTAATATGCGTGGGAAAAGTTCCATTTTGAACAAAAATATATAAGAAGGAATGAAACAAGAATGAAAACCAGACCTGGAGTGATGTACGGGCAGAGGGGGGGGGGGGAGATGTCCTTAAGGGGCAGAACGGCTCAAGAAATTGAAAATAATTAGCATACTAATACTTATTAACGTTGTAAATGTACACTGCTAGCCCCTGGGGCTGGCCTCCACGGCTCAAGAAATTGAAAATAATTAGCATACTAATACTTATTAACGTTGTAAATGTATACTGCTAGCCCCTGGGGCTGGCCTCCACAGCTTTTGGTGCAAAGGGGCCCACAATTTATGGTTTTGGGTCTCATGAAAACTTAAAAGTTCTACATTTTAAAGCTTGAATATGTTAAATATGCACTTAAAGTACCAATAAATGGCTGTATTCATTACATAAAAAGGATTTTAGGGCTTCCTAATTGGATTTAGTCAGAAATAATTCAAGTATGAACATAGTGACAGGGATCTGTATGTTATCCCCATTAAACGCCAAGTATCCCATTTTGGGACTATACCATATATCCTAACCTAATAAATATTTTTGCAAAATTTCAGCTACATATGATTAGAGATGTGTATTAAACATCCAAACACATGAAAACTTAAGTATTTCCAATGTGGTTCATATAGCGGCGCTTAATGGGTTAAGACTCAATATCGTTCGAGAGTTTACTAAATGTTTGGTATTGTTCAATATTATATTTTCTTCCTTGCTCTGAAGGGCATGGTATATCATCAAGCGCTTTTCTGACATCAACTGAAGAGGCAAATTTGGCGCTGGGATTTCTCATCTTCTGAGACCAATTCCTTCACTTCTTGGTGCTTCTTTATCAATTTTTTCGCATGATGTCCAAAATTTCGGTTTTATAAAACGGCGATAGTGATTTTATTAAAGGATGGTTTGGTATTGCAATGATTCCGTTCTTCCAGATTTGATTTTAAAAAGCAGCTGATTTTATAATCCAACGATTTTATTAGTGGCGGGTACTGTATATTGTTACATTTTTCTTACCAATTGTTACTTTTCTTTCCCATTTCCTCAACCCTTGTCGCACATTTATAATTTCAGGAACTCTCAACCATCAATGCCGTTGGTACAGAATTGTCCCATAATTTTAGTAACTCAGGGCCACACTAATGCAAAAATGTTAATTTTCTGGTTACTATTGCATTGCATGTATAACCTTATTCTGCACTGAGTCGTAACAACGTAATTCTAAAAAAAAAAAAAATCATTTACCACTCCTATAAGAGGGCGAGTCCCATCCTTTGCATGCACCGGTAAACGTTTTTACCCTCTCCTGCGAAGTAGTAATAATGTGACTTACCTTAGAGTGACTTTGAGGTACAGATTTGTGGACGACCCCACATTCCAAATCGCTGCTTTGAAACGTACGTGCGTAATCTTGTTAACAATTCTCATAAATTGCTTGATATTTCACTGACGCGAGTTAGCTCTAACGATGATAATAACATGCAGACGCACACGTGAGCAACTGCCATATCCGCTCCGTAATATTCATATTAGTGCAGGATATTATAGTGTTAAAAATGCGCAAATGTTTTTAATCATGGTTTTCTTATAATCAGTCTGTATTTTTTTCTTTTTTTTTGTTATTATTTAGCTAAATTTTCTTATTATTTTTATCATTACGATTGTTATTATTATTATATATTTATCTACTCATTTTACTATTTTTAATTAAATTTTTGGTTACAAAATAGTGGATCAACTATTTAGTGTTACATAATACTTACAAAAAATAAAAGGACATACAACATTTTAATTTAATCAAATACCGGGGTTTGTAAATCATTTTAGAATATAATACCATGCTCTGCATGAAGCATAAAAGTAATATACAGTCTTCTCCCGCTACAACGCGATTCGACTTACCCGAAACGGCTATAACGCGAGTTTTTCACGAGTAACGAATTTTTTTTTTTAATCTAAAGCGAATTTCTCTCTGGAAACACGAAAATATTTGGACAGGAATCATGATTTTAAGTGTCGCCTTCGTTATTGTTTGCAATATATTGACTTCATGAGTGTACTGTCATCCTTATAGCATTACGGACTGCGCAAATTCCCACACACCGCACTAGTTCAACCATCACTTTGTTAGTGCGGGTATTGTAACCACTCCTCATTTTTCATTTAGTTATTCTAAATATGAAAGGTGATGAAACATTGTGGCTCCTAGGTATGCTGCTTCATCTAAAGTTTGTGAAGACGGAAGCAAAAAGTAAAAGTTTGCGACAATTTAAGAAAAGCTAAATATTCTTGATACGCTTGAACAACTGGAAAGTGGATCGAAGGTAGCACGACAATTAAGTATGGAGTAAATCTTTCATACGTACAATCAAAAGTCAAGAGAAGGTAATCCGAAAAAGTCTAGAACTGTACGTACGGTTTTATTTTATGCCTCTCCTTCTCATTGGTCATTGATTTTGTGCATCTTAACGGTATTTAATCTTGAATAAAGCAGCTTTTTTAAAAAATACGGTAAAAACTCAGCTCTTTATACTAAGGCAAATTTAAAAGTCTTTGCGCCTATTTTTACAGCCAAAATACTGCTGTGAATACAAAACAAACATATACATTCCCAGCAGTGACCATTCCTTGAACCGTACCATCCTTATCCGCCTTTTGCTCTGAAGAGGGGGATCTGCTATCAGTCATTTAAGATGACGGTTGTTCTTCAGACGTCAACAGCTTATGAGCAGCGAAGTGTTATTCGTTTTGTATGAAGCAAAGGACAAATGCCCACAGCAATTCACAGGGAAATGCACCTACAGTCCAGACCTTGCCCCTAGTGATATTCATTCCACTGAAGAAGTGTCTGGCAGGACATAGATTTACATGTTTCGAAAAAACCAAAAATCGTGCGACGGTGGTTCCACAGGCAGACGGAAGAATTCCCCAGAGGGATCTCTAATTTAGTGCTGCGATGGGACGAATGTCTGAACCTGTGTGGGGAGTATGCGGAAAAATAATGTAAGGTACGTAGTACACTACACATATTTGTAGGTAACTGTATATACCTGTTTTTTGCGAATAAAAAATTGGCGCAAAGACTTTTGATTTGTCCTCGTATAAGAAACAGTAATTTATAGTCAAAAAATGGTTTAAAACAATTTGAAAGGTGTTTAAAAATGTCTAAAATTTTTGCGTATGTTAATAAAAAATTGTATACAGGCATACCTCGTATAACACGGTACTTGTAAAACACGGTTTCGATTTTACACGGTACGAAACTTAAATTTAATGCATCATGGTTTTGATACGAGAAGAAGGGTATTTATAAAAAAGATGTAATTTTATTTTTGTTTAATACATTATGTTAATGTTTGATAATAACTCTTATAAGTTATTATCGGTGTATTTCATGTAACTCTTATCAGTTTTACTTTGTTTTATGAAACTTGGTTTCGACATAAGACGGTACACAATCCTTGATTCACATTATTTCCTCGTCTCTTAACCCGTGGTCTTCGATATAACACGACATACACTTTCGATACAACACGATACGTATTGACATACTTTTTGATGTGTACATGATTAATTAGTGCGAAAAATAAGTTAAAAAATTATTTTTAAAAAAGTTTCGTACATCATGGTTTCGATACTACACGGTACGAATTAAGCCGTTTCACAACGCTAAATTTCGACTCACGCGAAGACGACTCTTGGAACGCATCCCTCGAGTAAGTCGGGATCCGACTGTAAAACAACAATAATCATTACATAGTAAAAAATTTTTTAAAGCTATGATGTCTCATACATTTTTTTCGTCTCTATCCAGAGATCATGATAGGCTACGAGACTTTAGAGTGAGCAGAGTTATGAGTCTCAGATTCTTAATGACGCAATTACTGTTCAGTTTTAACTAACACAGTATAGATTTCAAACCCTTCAATGATTAATTGTTTGATAAATAAATACTTTATGTTAAAAAGGTTTTTTTTTAATTATGATGTTTGTTTTGCACTTATTAACCCCGTTTAAATGTGCCTAGGCTTTTTCACAAGTGCCCCCCCCCCCCCCATAGGGTCACATGAAAACAACTAAAGATATTTTTAAAGAATGCCATACAGTCATAAAGTAAAGAAATACCTTTTTAAGAAACTCAAAAAATTCCATGACAGAAAGATAAGACTATTTAACCATGGGGACATTTTTGCGTTGAGAAATCGAAAATATTTTGTGAAAAGAAAAGATATGAAAAGAATAACGTTCACATGTTCCCCCTTTTCCCTTAAAATTATTTTTTATTGAAGGGAAGGGGGGGGGGGGGGCTCAAAAGAAAAAATATCAGCTATAAAAACTGTTTAAATAATATATTTCTCATTCATTAAGTTGGTTGTTATAGCTTTATTTTGAATACATTCCTAATTAAAGATAATTACCCTTTCCTAAGTCTGAAATCCAGCGGAAAAAATGTTAAATCAGTTTTAAATTGTAGAGTTTTGACGAGAAATTGGGAATGAAAATATTGCATTTTTTTTAACAAATACAATTTATCCTTTATAAATCGTGTAGTCTTCTGTAAATTAAATTTACATATTTTGTCATGGAAGTGCAATTGATTGAAAAAATAAAGTTTTTCACCCAGCAATTTTTTTTTTTTGGTGTAGAATGTTTCTAAATTTATGATGGTAAACAACTAAGATTATTTTCTTGGTTAGTATTGTTTCACATCTGGATCATTCACCGTGTTAGATGAGAGAAAACTTAAATGTAAGATAACAAGAAAACTTATTGTTGTTTTCTATGAGGAAATTTGATCAATCGTTATTATCTTCCTTTTTGTTACTGACAAAAAACAAAAACAAAAAAGAAAAAAAAAAGGTACTACTAAAATAAGCTGTAAAAAAAACTGAAATATTTTTCTAAACAAGCAAGCATTTCTATATTAGAACTTGCCATCGTCACCGAAAGAATGGCTAATTTTCAACAGAACAACGATAACTATCTTAATCATCGAGGGATGACTCCATCAGTTATCTGCACTTCACCAACTTAAATATGAGACTGAAGAGAGTCAAGTTTCCTCCTGAAGCAGTGAGGACTGCTTAAAGACAAACAAACAGGACTCTAGAGCCCACAGTTTCAACGAATATCTATCCTGTATGTACTTTATTTATAAGGGGCATTCAAATGAAACCGTCGCCTCAGAGCAATAGTAAGGTATCCAATCCCAGAAATAACACTAAGATAGCTTACTGTTGCTCTGAGGCGACGAAACCTAGTCACAAGTATAAAGTAACGGTAACAATTTTATTAACTCAACAATAGTTGCCATAACTGTTGGCACATTTATCCCTTTGCGACACTAGTTCGTCGATTGCATCTTTGAAGAAGCTAGTTAGACTGCTGTCGGATCCCGATCTGGACTCAGTCACACACTTAATCGTCCGATCCGTCGACACTCCGTCGAATCGATGTTCGCGAATAACTTGTTTCAGAGCTCCAAAAACATCTGACCTCCAAAACATCTGACTAATGAAAGTCACACGGTGTCTGGGAAGTCCCAGTCTGGACTGCACTCTGAATGTTAGTGTTTACCACCGAAACCGCTGTAACATTGTATCGTTGCATTGACCGTGTGTGGGCACCTTTGGACAACATGCCTGGCCGTTTCGACTAAATTACCCGTCTAAGCTTCAGTAAAGTGGCTGGAATTTGACATTGGATAACACTGGGCATTGATGGTGATTCTCCGTTCCAGGAAATCGACAAGCAGTGGACCCTTGTGGTCAAAATCAAGGACATGCTCTGTAGTGCACAATAACTTGTTTGACCGCCTCACTGTGCACCATGAAACGTTGCGCATTCGTCAGTCTCTCTACCAATAGATGGTGTCTCCATCATACAGTTACGTGACACCCTCTATTGTCTTACGTGAAGTTAGATGAACTGAACAGGCTTCATTTAAATGAACTCTATGCATGTACTTGTGCACACATGTACACTTATCGTACACACAACGCATAACGTCATTATTACTTCGGACAACAAACCCATGCTCCTTAAATCTCAAAGCGATATCCTAACGACCAGCTACACTTTTATGTGGCCGAAGAAGCCTCATAAAAGTAATATAGCATTGTATTTCTTTCATGGGGTCGTGAAAATAATTTTGCAATCATATAAAAGTCAAAGATTGCAAAATTATTATTCAAAAGCCATAAAAAAAAATAGCTTTCAAACAATAATTTGCAATCCTCGTTTTTTTTAACATTCTATACACAAACAGAAGGAAACCTCACGGATTAGTTAATTTCCAGCATTTCAAAGCACGCGTACAAACAGCATATTTAGCAATTTAGACGGTGTTACTTTTTCTATCGTTTGCTCTCTTATTTTCAGAACGTAAACGAGGAGATAAAAATACAGTTCCTTTTGTTCGTTTTATGCCCCTTCTTTCAACAAAATCTCAGCAGCAATACTAGTTACGATCGACTAGCTTTCTGAAGATAACTGAAAACGAGTTTGTTTCTTTGCCTTGGGGATTGCACAAAGTTGAATTTTTTTTTCATAATGGTACGGCTCCACAGAGAGAAGTATTGATTCTGTTGTGTAAGAGATCACTACGGGAGATAAGGTGCCTAGAAAAATCTGAAGATTTTGGTGTGAGAGTTTCCTTTTTTTTGTGAATTACAAGAAAGCTGTGGATTGTTTGTGAAAGATTATGTATTTTCGTTGTTGTGGCGAGTTGAAAAGTATCTTAAAGTTTCAAAGAACTGATGATTGCATCCTAGGATTTGGTTGCAACCAACAATGAATTTCAGTTGACATATTTGGGAGGTTTCACCCCCCCCCCCTTTTCATGAGTAAATAACAGACAAACAAATAAACAAATAAAAAAAAGTGAAGAACGAGAGCCTTTAAAATTGATTTTAAAATAGAAAAAACGAGCTGATGTGGGCATCACATGACTTCCTTTTACTCCAATTTAATGTCATTTCCACATTATTGGCAATTTTGATGTGATTCAATTGTTTACTTTCTAAATATCACCAACAATGGGCAAAGTAAAACCAAATAAAAAAAAATATCCAAATTTGTCGCCAAGTTGGCGATAAAACTTGGCAACTAAAAGACTGGCGGTATATCGCCTAGTTTCCGACAAATTATAACACCACTTGAGTTTACATCGAAATTAACAATGATTTCCCCCAAAAAGGGGGCAACCCCCTTAGGAACATCCAAATGCAACCAAAAGAGAAGGTGCACAACTAGACCACACTAGGAGTCTACGTGCATAATTTCAACTTTCTAGGACATACCGTTTTTGTGAGTTATGCGAGATACATATACACTTACGCACATACATACGTACATACGGAAGTCACGAGAAAATTCGTTGTAATTAACTCGGGGGTCGTTAAAATGGATATTTCGGGTGTCTGTACGTTTCAAGGCATATATCCACGTGTGGTCGAGTCGAAACAAAAACTCAACATTCATTCAGGGGGGAGAAAAATGGAAATTAAGGCCGATTTTTGAGTGAAATTTTTTTCGCGAATACAGTACTTCCTTTTTACTTCCTTTTACAAAAATGGAAGTATTGTATTCGCGAAAAAATTTTCACTCAAAAATCGGTTTTAATTTTCCTTTTGCTCACCCCCGAATGAATGTTGAATTTATTTTTCAACCCGACCACACGTGTATATATGCCTAGGAACGCACAGACACCAGAAATATCCATTTTGACGATCCCCGAGTTAATTACAACGAGTTTTCTCGTGACGTCTGTATGTAGGGGAGACCAGGGCAAGATGACGAGCCGGGCAAGGTGACGAATGTCTTAATTTTTCCGTTTTCCACTAGGAAACAGCACCAACTGGATACTACTGGCTCTCTTATCGTCTGTTCGTTCAGCAATAGTTTAAAGACGCTGAAATTGTCATATTTGTGTTAGTTATGAAGCTCTGATTGTTTACCGCTGCTACGTTATAACTTTTATGCATGTGTAAATAAGCTCTGCTAAAGATACAGGAATGATAGATTGTTTCTCTTTAGTATTTATGAGTAACTTAGTTTATATACTGCCTATTACCATGAATAAAAGTTAATTAATCGCCTTTCTTTATGGCAATGAAGACGAATACTTTCAAACAGGCAGTCCGGGACAAGATAACGGGCCGAAACACGGGGCAAGATGACAATACTTCTTCTTTACAAGTCCTGCTTGTAAAGAAAAATATTGTGACTCACCAACAGAAGAATGGTTCTAGTGCTGCAATGCCAAGTGTGGTGGCGTGAAGAATGTTCCAATCATTAAAAAAACATTTTTATTTGTGACTATTGTTAGCTGCACAATTAAACAGTTCAACATTACTTTGCAATTCATTACGATTAATTTGATGCTTTGTAAGATGTAAAAACACAGTAAAAATTTGTTAAACTATGTAATATATTCAATAAATAAATTGTGTTCAAAGTCATCTTGCCCCAGTACTGGGGCAAGATAACGATTTGTTAAGGTTATGAAAAAATAAAAATATCCTTCATTTATTTCATTTGAAAAATTAAATGGTACTATATTTCATACTACAAAGGATCACTCTAACAGCTCATGTAAAGGAAATTTTATTATCCTTAAAAATAAATTAATAAGCAACAAAAATTGTTAGCATAGTCATCTTGCCCCGGTCTCCCCTACGTATGTATGCGCGTATGTGAGTATGTGTGTATGTGTGTATGTATGTCGCATAACTCAAGAACGGAATATCCTAGAAAGTTGAAATTTGGTACGTAGACTCCTAGTTGGGTCTAATTGTGCACCTCTCCTTTTGGTTGCATTCGGTTGTTTCTAAAGGGGTCTTTTGCCCCTTTTGGGGGGGGGGAATCATTGTTAATTTCGATGTAAACTCAAGTGGTGTTATAATTTGGCGGACACTTGGTGATGTATCGCCAGTCTTTTAGTTGCCAAGTTTTGTCGCCAACTTGGCGACAAATTTGGCGATTTTTTAAAATCTGGTTTTAATTTGGCTACTGCTGCTGATATTTAGAGGGTCTATTGAATCACATTAAAATTGCCAATAATGGGGAAACGACATTAAATTGGAGTAAAAGGAAGTCATGTGATGCACACACATCAGCTCGTTTGTAAAAGGAAGTAAAAATAAAAAAGAGGAATGGTGTTTTTTTTCTTTTGTTCAGTCTCGCAAGAAAACAGCGTAGTACAAGGGAAAAACGAATAGACGCATCCTATAACATTTTTATACATGCATTAAAATACGTAAATCATTTTAATAATATCGAAAACTGACATCGTTTGCCGATTTCAATCATAGAAAGTCACTACTTTGTGTTTTAGCAATAGGTGAAACCAAGAACTCCGTTTTAATATATAATATGCCGAAATTCTCGAGTGAAACATATATGTTAAGCCGGGGGTTCCCTAACAGAGTGTCATGGCACCCTGGAGTGCCATACGAAAAAAACGAGGGCTGCTACGAAGTATCCATGGCATAAATGTTTGTGTTAGGTGAGTGAGTCAAACAACGCCGTGTTCCTAATAAAATTTTATCGCGTTCTTTTGTTAAAGCTGCTGAAATACATAACTGGATTCTTAATTTTCATTTGGGTTTACCTTTTTTGTGTCATCATATGCAAAAGCTGGATCCAGTTCAATCCTAAACCCACCAGATATTAGATTATGAGCCATTGGGTAGCGTTATTTGGCGCACTTACCTTATGTAATAGAAATCGACAAACCTTCCAAGAAAAAGTTCTAATTTTTCAATAGGTGCCGAAAGTCGAAAAAGTTTGAATCTTTGGGCTAAGCGGTTGTATGCAGAATGATACTGTAGCGAAAAATTCAACTGGAAAAAAATTACACTTTGAATATCCATTAACCCACTAGAACGCGCGCGCGCGCTACTCGGACGAATAAGTACTTGAGTTTTAAACCGCTGTTATTACAATACTAGAAAATCGCCCGTCAAGGTATGACGGTTGAAAATTGCTTCTGCATTTGAACGAAGAAATTGCCTGTTTGGTGATAGTGTGATAGTTGAAATTTTAACCCTAACTAAAGTGGATTAATCATAAACTCCAGCAGATAGCGTTCATTGTTGACCCCTTTTTCGTTTCTTCATCCACCAGAAATTACACAGTCTTACCAGTAAAGCAGTTAAGTTACTATCGAATTCAGTTCAGCATTGTCACAATAAAGCCGTTCCCCGCATTTTGAACATTACTAAAACATGTTATCAAATTATCACGCCGTGACTCGAGTTTCATTGTTGACGTCAGGAGCGTTACTCGATCATTTGCTATTATATATATACATATATATATATATATATATCAGGATTCATTTTCAACGTATAGATAAAAAGGCATGGTTCGCCATTTTTGTTTAAAGTAAACTTTTAAAATTAAATAAAATAACTTTAAACGCTTCTTCAAAACAACTATTAATCTCAATCAATGTTTGTAATTCCGCAGAATTCTTTTAATATGTTCGCATTATTTTTTCTACTTTGATGTGTGTAGGCGGAAAAATTCTGTAACAGGATAAAAATGGTTCTTATCTCACACCTGCTCTTGCCTTTCCGGTTTGCTTTTACTTTTATCGCTGCAAAGAAATCCCACGAGTTTTAAAAACAGAGAAAATGCCAAAGTTCTGTCTGACTGTATCGTGGGCGGTACAAAAAAAGGATAGGTTTGATTTCATGCCTCTGAAATTTCATACGTGAGATTTTATGACGAAAGAAGAATGTTATGCTATAATTGCAAAGTTGCGATAAAAAGAAGTTTTGATCGACGAATAAGTATAAATTCATATTTTATCATTCGTGGATAAAAATATTTTAACACGTGAGAAAATTTTTACCATGATCTTTAAAGGATATTAAATTTCGAGTTTAGTGAACATACAATCCAAAATGTTCTATTTTTCACGAAGTCCGAATTCTTTTGAAAGTTTAGAATAATGATTCCCTTTTCTATCTTTACTAATAATAAAGCAGAAAGTCTCTCTGTCCGGAGGATGTCTGGATGTCTGTAGGATGTCCGTAGGATGTCTGTGACGCGCATAGCGCTTAAACCGTTCGGCCGATTTTCATGAAATTTGGCACAAAGTTAGTATGTAGCATGGGGGTGTGCACCTCGAAGCGATTTTTCGAAAATTCGATGTGGTTCTTTTTTTATTCCAATTTTAAGAAAAAAACTATCATAAATTACGAAATTATCGTAACGTGGATCCGTAACATGGGCACAAGCCAACTGGCGAGAAAATTCACTATACATTATTTGTAAATATACAGGCGAACCAAAAGACCTTTTGATTTTTCTATTGCGGGCGAAGCCGTGCGGGTATCACTAGTAAGCTCATAAAGAGAAAAGTATTAATAAATAAATCGCTTTTATTTAGCTTCAAGTAATTGCTAAAACGCAAATCAGTTCTTTTATTGATCAGATTTGGCAACTTTGAAGAATAATGCATCTAAAACAATGATTCGATGACTTTTTGTTCAAAACGAAATCTACCAAGTCAGTTTTTTATAAATTTTTTTTTTTTGATTATTTTTTTTAAACTCCCTTTTTGCGAAAACTCCAGCAATCATCTGAGAGTAGAGAATATTTACTAAATGAAATTTTTAAAGATTAATTTCATTATTTTAGTTTACAATCTACTAATTAAAAAAAGACAATTGTATAGGAAAAAGACAATTGGGAGTCGAAGCAAAAGAAATGATAATGAAATGTAAACGAAGAAAAAATACAGTCAGAAAAGCAGCAGTATTTTATATGCATTTTTGGGTAGTTCATTTTTTTTTCTTTTTTAAACTTTTGATAGAAACTTTTTGAGCTAGCGTTTGTTTCCATTGAATTTATATGGTGTCGGGTTTTACCTCACCAAGCTGGGGCAAACAGTAATTTTGAAACATTGACGAAACAAAAAAGAAAAAAATAATAATTAAAATAACTTTGTAAAGTAACACTCTTAAATTAGGTAAATTGCCTCTGAAATGTATAAAGTAGCATTCTTACTAATTTTTATCCAAGAAGTGTCTCTAATTGACTTTTTTCCCCTTTAAAGCTTATAGTTTGGTTTCATTTTCCCCCACTTTCTTCTACTGATCGTGCGCGACGCCTTCCTGTGTTTTACTAGAAAGTATGAATCGCAGGCAAGGGAAGGCCATGCGGGGATTCATCGTTTTCCGACACACATTTAATTTATTACTTTAAAAATAATGCAACTTTAATGTCAATTGGTTTTAAACTCGATTGCTTTAAAAATAATTTTTTTTAAATAAAGAATAAAAAAATAAATGACATTCATGAATGTCATAAGACTTTTTTTAGTCTATCAAAAACCTGTTAAACAGGACTCTTACTTTATAAAAAGGTGCGTTCCCCTAAATATTCCTTTTACAACTACAGCACGAATCATAAATCAATACACCGAGGATATTTATGCATTTGTACTAACGGCAATAAAGAATTTTCTGGTGTATCTGTGTTGGCGGTACTTTGCATTCAATTTGTTGGTTTCTCCTAATGTAATTCGTTGAAGCTTTTTAACGTTCAAAAAGTTTACTGATGCTTTTCAATTAATAAAGACGAGCCTGCTTATTCAAATATCGTTCAAATGAATATCTCGCTTAATTTTCTATTTACCTACTTGTTGTAATTTGTTATTTTGATCTTGTACAATAGAATGTAAAGCTTATTAGAGTAATTATTCATGGCAAATTTACTATTTTACTCAGCAGGTGAGACTAGATTGGTTGGAGTTGAAATTTGAAAACGTTAAAAATGTTTTTAATTAAAATAAAATATCAGCGAGGAAAACAGCATAATTTTTCAAATCAATTTTTTGCGATTTTTCCAAAAATTGTTCTAGAAGTTTTGAGTTTGACACTATATAAAGAGATATGTCCATGTACAGAGGTTTTTGTTTACAAGCTACGTCGCCCGGCTTTGCACGGTCTACCTCGAAAATAAAAGTTGTGTCACGTGACGCGAGTTCAAAAACCAGGTTTGAACCCAAAAAAAAAAAAAAAAAAATCAGTTAAATTTTGCTGTAGATTGCGGGAAAATGACAAAAAAGGAAACATTTTTAATGCCCTGATAATAGAAAATGCATCAAAACAAAAGTAAGAATTTTATTTGTTCATATCCGAGAAAAAAATTGCAACAGATCTTTTTTCTCCATGATTTTCTTCACATTTTTTATTAGAAACTACAAATTTTAATAAAAGCATTGTTACGGAAATTTGAGATGAAGCACTTAATAATAATTTGAATGGAGGAATGCCTCCAAAAAATAGGGATTTTATGTCGAAATCTAAGTGTCATAATTAACAGTTTTTAATTGATATCGCCGCTAATTATTATCGGAGGATTATTTTAAACAACCGAGAATAAATACGGGAAAATTAGGAATCTGTCGATACCTGGTTCGATGCTCAGTTTTTTGTCGTTCGGGAGAAGTAACTTGGACATAGATACATACATACATTGGTAGTACATACGCTTTTAATTATATAAGAATTGTACACAATCGTCCTGAGAAGGTTCGAAAACGGCTATAAATTTAAATGCAGAAAATATGCTATGCGATGTTTTCTTAACCTAGTTAGGTTGAGCGTTTTTTTTTCTTGTAAATTTCCCACTTCTAATGCAAACTTCCGAGACGTCATTTTATTTGCTTATCTTGTACTATAATTGGATAACGTAATTGGTTCAATTGAGAGAATATTTTTGTAAAGTTTTCCCGAACTCCTAATGTGTTTTCTTCATGCTAATTTCAACGAAAGAAAATATTATTCCTGTAGATTGATGTAATGGTGTTTTTCCACTGCATTTCACTCATAACTCACATTTACTAAGAAAAAGTTTTCTGAACGAAAAATTAATATACGTATTGGTAAAGACTTTCTGTGATGGCATATATAACTTTAAAAAAACTAAAGTATGTAAAATCTTTTTAAAATATGTTAGTATTTCCGGTGTAATCGTTGTCAAAAATTTGTATTTGCTTAATCTACAGATTTAGAGATATTAAAAAAGATATTTTATGTTGACTTATGTAAAACTTTAGCAGTATCTGTTGCAAAAATTCAATTTACGAAAATCTGTAAATACATAAATGAATAAAAATGTTTAAATAAAGAAAACAAGTTTAAATTAAGCTTTCGAATTTTCAAAGTTTATTATTTGTATCAATAATATCATGATTTGTCGTTATCTAGTTAAATGATAAAAAATGCAAGACTTTAGAATCAAACCCTTTATTCTAAAACTAAGCGTACCATTTTTTAGTTCGGTATATGTATGGACACCCTATACCCTTTCAATTGTGTGCAATAATGGGTTTTTGCACTTAACGCTGTTCAAATGTTTGCTGGTTTTGCATTTTTTGTCCATTATGTCGCCAGCAGTCATCCTGTAATTTCACTGGTGATAGAATCACATTAGGTATAGCACTATGACTCCAATACTTTTATCTGCGAAATAACAAAATAATTACATAAAACTCATCACAATATTTATCCTTTTACACCGGCGTCTCTCCCCAGATAATAATCTCAGAACAAACGATTTTCTGCCAAAAATATCGAATTAGCGACAGGAAAAACTTTTCTTTCGAGTTAAATAAAACAAATAACAATTTGTTTTTGCATCCATTCGCAATATTTTTCAAAATTTTCATATTTCAATAGACTACTTCACAGTAGAGTAGTGACATAAGATTTGACAGTGATTGACATTGATATTTTCTTTGTGCACTTCACAACAACGAAGTCAGTCACCTTGTTTAGCAATTATTCAGCAAAAAAAAAAAAAAAAAAAACCATAAAATTGGAAAAAAAAATGGGTTATAAAATTTTAACTGGTATTAGTTGTTGCTGTTGTTACTTACGCCACTCGGGAACTCGAACCCGAGTAGCAATGCTACTCGATTTTAAGACAGCGGGGTACGGTTTCCGTTTATTCGAGCGCCTATTTCTAGGTGGAAGTCCGATTTGGCTCAGACAACACGATAAAAGGCAGTACCAGCTATGAACAGTTCAATAATTTAGAACCAGACAAGACCGAATAATTTCTGGCATAGCAACCCCAGAGGTATCGTTTCACTTGGAGGACTTTGTGACCACGAACGATCGAACTAGGAACCCTCTGGTCACAAGTCTGATGCCTTAAGCCCTGGTTTCCTAGAAGCGAAATCACCGAGCTTTGGCGTCGCTGCTCTGCGTGACGCTGAAATCAAAGTCAAGCAATTCCCGCGTGGCCACTCACGACATCGATTTAGCTCGGGCGCGCATGCGCAGAAGAATCAATTTTACCTCCCGGCGATAAGCGACGCCGAAGGTCGGCGATTCGCTACTAGGAAACCAATGCTTTACCGATCAGGACACCACAGCCATAACTGGTATTAGACTTATGAATATCAGACCTCATAACTTTTTGAGTACCTAAACGTTCCTTTTTTATTCATACGCTTAAAAAAAATAACAGGGCTATTTTAATGGCGTTATCAATACAAATATTTTGAAAGATTTATTTGCATTTTTCAATCGAATATTTTTCTGTTCTTGTCATTGCGTTGAAGTAAATTTATTTCCATGATAGTTGAAGACCAGTTTAATGCATTTAATGGGCCTAATGCATTAATACGACTAATGTAACTAATGGTGCTAATGTTGAAGTGCACCTAAATGCTATTTTTCACCCTACAAGCAAAATTCGAAGATACATTTCAAAACTGAGAAATAAAATTCATAAAAAATGTTTTTTCTAAGGCAGCATGCTGCATTACCTTCTTTTTCTTGACAATCATGACTTTTATCTGTCTGAAGAGCTCAGTTATTGTGCGGATTTGGGATAACATGCCTCACTTTAAGTTGCAGCCTAAGAATGAAAATGCGTACGACCTATTAAAACAGTATGAAAGTGTTGGCAATCCTAGGATGGTGAAAAGTACAAGGAAAACTATGACAGTTCAACCTTTCAAATTTCCAATATCCTGGATTTCTAATTAGTTGGCTCCTGTAGCGTGCTTAGCATGGCTGACAACCGGGGTTGTAATTTTGTGGTGACATCTCCCCTGGGAAAATTTGCAAATTTGCAGTCTTAAAAATGCATATTAGCATTATACTTTTCAAAAACTCGCAATTTCGCTTTGGTTGTCACTCCCCAGAGAGGTAACACCAGGGACAAAGTGCCCCTTCCGCCCCCCCCCCCACCCCATCCCATAGCTACGCCACTGGTTAGCAGTTTATTAAACTTGGAAGAAAGTGAAGCTGGATACATTAGCACTAGAGCAGACTCAGTTGCTGCCTCAGGAGAGTTTAAGGATTTTCTACGCTATCTCCATTCAGAAGTTTTTAACCAAATTTTGGTGGTAAATGTATTCTCTGTAGGAAGATTTAACTATCTACTACTGCAAGGTTTTCTACTCCTTTCCATTCTTTGATAGGATTTCAAATGTTCTCCGACTGAAGATAGGCCTATTACTCATTCAAACCAGCATGTGCCTCTGAACATTACGACCTTATCCTAAAGCAGAAGGGTAAAAATCAAAAACGATGAGAGACAAAACAGGTCTTTAGCAATATTTAACAATATTCAGTGATACTTCTTCAAAAAGATTTTTGAAGAACAGGCAAAAGCTACAGTCAAACAGAAATCAGTACAAAAAATTCTCATAATCAGCTAGAAATCAAAAGGTGAAAACAAACCAAAAAACTCGAGGAAACTGGATCCAGTGTAGGAAATGCTACATGTAGGTCCACGACGATAGAGGAACGCAGCTCACTAAATCAGTTATCTTTTCTCTTTCAAATTATTGAAGTTTAAAAGAAAATACTTAGTTGTCCATTTCGCATAGTGTTTGAGTTTTTCAACACCTACTTCTAAATTCGAAGTTAACTTTTCTTTATGTTGTAATACAAAATAATTTTAAAGAAATTGTAATGCTAGTTTCGTTTTATTTTACTCATCGGTTAGTTTTACTCGCTTTTCTAAAACAATCCTGAGGCTTTATATTATGTCAAATTTTCTGTGTCTAGTGCGAGCTCTCTACTTCACTCTATACTGTTCGTCAGCGTACCCCGTAATGAGCCAAAAGTGTAAACCCTGCAAAGGTTCACACAAAATTGTGTAAAAAGTACACAATAAATTTGTAAACATAATTAAAAATACTACGGAAATGCGCTTTTCCTTATTTTCGAAGTTGTTATATTTGCCTTTTTGGTTTCTGTTCTATTTTTACTATGTTTAGTCTTTCTTTTGAAGGTCAAATTTTAGTGAAATAGTGGAATAAAATATCAAAGCAAAATTAGTTGTTGACAACCGCATACAAAACTAAAAATTTTTGAAAAAAAAGAAAAAAAGAAAAGAAGAAAAACATGTCAGGGCTCTAAAACTGATTTTATTACATTACGAAAAGTAAGTTTAGAGTAATAAAAAATACATTGCAAGATTTTAACCGTGCATTTTTAAACAATTGAAATGCTTTGGGTGTTCTTAGCGCTTACTATGATAAATAAATATTTTCAGAAAGTATATATTTATGTTTAAGCTACATTTTAAAAAATGTCCAAACAGCTCAAACACTTGTAATCTATTTTGGAAAATACATCAGTAGCAATTTCATATGAAAATAATCGACTTCTCTAGTTTAAACAGTCTGGTCTTAAGAAAATAATTGGATTTTTAGCTAAAGCTGTTATTTCTCACGCAGAGTATTGTGAATTTATCCAAAACCTTGATAAGTTAATCCTTAAATAAACACAATGTTATTAAATTTAAATTACTTTTTATGTTTTTAGAGGAGTTCATTTTAATACAGTTAAACTTGATTCCAGCGTATTAAGCTACAGTGAGACCTCCGGAATTGAACATTGAAGGAACCAGGACGAATTGATAGTTGTTGAAACCGCTAGTTTCAATACATAACACCAATGTCGCTATGAGAGGTCGGTAGGTCGGTGAGAGAGGTCAAAAACTCCTCCTGAGGTGGCTCTAACATGCATTGCTAATCTTAGTACGGTATTTTTTATGAACGTAAGTAGGGCAGACCGGAGTTAGTTGTTACAATTATTTTCAATATCTTTTTTTACGCCAAACTATTTCAATTATTTACACGCGTGAAACTTTACAATGCATCTAGACTGTTTAACATTCATAATATATTTTTTGAAAAATGATTAGAAGCCACTACTCCAAAATATTTCAAGTTTTTTGAATAGATATATATTGTAACAACTTACCCCACCAGGGGGCATGTTGTTACAGTATATAGGGTTAGTTGTTACATGAGATATATTTTAGTAATTAAATGAATTTTACACATTTTCTGGTTTATTCTGTTAAATTTTAAAAATTCTTAACCACGTTAAAAATCAAAAACTGTTTGGCTTTACAGATTTACTTCATAAATGACTTATTCTAGTAAACTATCATCATCATTATCATTGTCCGTGCGCGATTGCGCGCGAATTACAATTTTTACAAGCATATAATTTATCAAACTTAGCACATCGGTCATGTGTCCATTTGTCACAAAAACCACATTGTAGCTCTTTAATTGTTTTTTTTTTTTGGATTCTGAGTACGGTTTAAAGCACTCTATGCAGAGCCAGTCTTCATCATCTGCATCCGAAGGATGCACAGTTTGGACGCACCTTTTTGCAGTATGTTTGCCTTTGTGTCTGTTGATTTCTTCTCTGTTAGACACAATTTCCTTTGCACAGATTGTTTTTCAGAGCTTCGGCTTGCAAAACATTTTTTACTGGTGTATCTGATGAAGTGGTGCTGACCTATGGTTTCTACTTACGAACCGTCTTCACTTCTGCAGCGTTGGAGAAAGACCTATATACCATTCGAATAATACATTATTTATTATTATTATCATTGTTGTAATTATTATTATTATTTATTAAACCATACATATGAACAATAAATTAAATCATAGAATGAAAGAGATCAGAATTATTATTATTTTTATTATTACTATCGTCATTCATATACTGTATTTTATATGAATTAAATCATGCAATAAAACAGATCAGAAATACTGTTTACCACCGCTAGCATTTTACATCTTACTGCAGAATCTCTCTAGTGTCATGAAATTCCTTTCGTAATGAACTACCTGCAACTTCTTTAGCCACATCCAGGTATATTTCTTTAGGTGTTTTGCCTCTGTCTGTCTTGTTTTTTTATAGTCCCCCACCATATCACATTTAAAAAAAAAAACATAATATTAAATAAAAACTTACATGGGGCAAGTTGTTACTTGTAACAACTAACCCCAACAAAATTGTAACAACTTGCCCCATGCGACGCCGTTCTTGGCACGTATTACTAGTATTATATCTTTGTACAAAACTTTTAAATATGTTAGCACTTACCTAAAAATATAGGCTTTTACGTGGTATAGAAATAAATTCGTTATCTGCAACGGCTTCGTCGCAAATAGAAAAATAACAGCGGAAAGAAAAATTACTTCCAGACTCAAAAAAACCGTTTTCCTTGAGCACTATTCGTGCTACTAACTGCAAGCCCTCCAGTGATTGTCAGGGAATGCAAATGGGTGAGTGTTATCATCTACTGCAAGGAAAGTCAGTTTCTCCTGGCGGTTAATTTTAAATACGAATGTAACAACTATCCCTGTGTAACAACTAACCCCGGTCTCCCCTACTGTTTTAACCCCACTCCTTTACCCAGAAGGTTGATACTAACAGGTCAAAGGTTCTTCGTGTATGTTAATATTCAGTGATGTAAACAGTGGCATCACTACCCCGGGGGTTGGGGGTCCACCCCGGGTTTCACCCGTGTGGGGGGGGGGGGAGGGATGACACCCAATGTGGAATTGCAAGCTTCTGGAAAATATGAAGCTAAAATGCATTTTTTAGACTACAAATTTGAGAATATTTCGGGGGAGGAGGGGGGGGCACGGAACCTCCTTCTCTTCCACCCCACACGATGGAGTGAATACTATACTCAGGATTTGGTTCATATTTTCAGTACTTCGACTGAAAATTGTATGAATTTCTTGCTGACATAGGATATTAAATTGTTTTTTTCTTTTTTCATAGGTTTGTGGGAAGGGGGGGGGGTGACACCACTAATTACCGCCATGTGTGTAACCTATTCCAGGAACGCCACAGAATGTAGGATTACTTTGTTGTGATCCCAAAGCCTTTCAAGTTCCCGTTGAAAGTCAAGCCCTCTGATTGCAGTGGATCAGGGTTGTTCGACTCCGACTCTGGAGCAAACAAAGTGAAATTTCGATAAATGGCTCCTCATCTACGGTGCATTATACGGACAAAGAGACTTCCGCACTAGTAGTTCGCATTGGAACGGTAGTCGCAGATTTCTACCTTAAATCGAGTAGTATAATATGTTACTCCTATTTGGTTAACCGATTGGCTCAAAGGGGAAAAAAAGAAAGAAAATAAAAGACAGCAAAAACAACACAGTTTATGTTAAAAGTGGACCATTGAAACCGTTTATGCATTCATGAAGCCGACTTATTGTGCATAACTTCTTGGTCAACTCGCAAGAATTGTTTCTATTTAAAATGAAGGCCAGGACACTATAATTTTAAGTAATATATTTTCACCATTAATGATCGAAATTCTCAATGGTGAACTTTTTATAAGGTAAATTTAATGCATCTAAAATGAACACTTTACGAACTTAAATTTTTACTGAACTGTGAATAACATTTCAATTTGTCACTTGAACTGTTTTATATTCAATTTATATTATCATTTATTTTTATACTCTTTTGTTTTTAATGAACCAAGTAGTGAATCAGATAAGATATATTTATTATTTGGCAGTGCTTTTAGTTATATATGCGAATTTGTTTGACTTATAGAACAATTAAAATTAAAACTTTCATTTATGTCATAAGTGAAAGCAAAAGAGATTGTAATCTGTCTGTTTCTAATGAGGCTCATGCTAAATAAAACAATCGACTTTAAGTGAAAGCCAGTCCAAACAGAATCAACTCGTTTTAAACTTCTGTTTTAAGTGAGAAAACAGCAGTCAAGTAAAAGATGTTCCCCCCAGTTTCGCCAACACGAAGTTTCTTTCCGCCTGTGTTTCGATTTGAATCATACCTATTGATACATTTAATGGCGTGGGGGGGGGGGATTTTAAATGTCTTCGAAACTGGGGGTAAACCATGTAAAAATAAGTAAATGAAATGCAGGAAAAAAATTCTATACTCCTGTCAAAACGTCATTTCTTACTCCTTTTCGAGTTAAATGTCGTTCTTCGTTTGAAGATACTTTTATGAATCAAGGAGGAAGCTCCCCAAGTTGTTTTAGTTTTATTTAGTTTTGCGCTATGATTTCAGGAAGGAGGGAATTTTCTTTTGAGGCACCAGGATAAATAACAATGGAAGGGAAAACCTCGTTTCCTAATGAGTTTCTACCTCGGTAAATACTTGTCCAGATAATCAAAATACGAGGATTCTGTTTGTATACCTGTACCTTAAGATAATTATTTCTCAGCAAAGAACCACGTGTGTTTCAATGAGTTTTGTCTATGACAATTTCCCCGACTTCGAGTGATTCGAATTGTTTTACTTAGAGTATATACTGCATAGAACATATTTCACAGAGCATATTTTAGTTAAAGGTTAAATAATATTTTAAACAATTTAGTTACAAAAACAGTAAAATGCCCCTTTTTAACCTTCTTTTTACGAAAAAGAAAGTATTGCATTCGCGAAAAGAATTTCTCTCAAAATTCGGCCTTAATTTCCGTTTTGCTCGACCCCGAATCAGTGTTGAGTTTTTTTTTTTCAACTCAACCACCCGCGGATAAGTGCCTAAGAACGTATAAACACTCGAAATATCCATTTTGACATTCCCCGAGTTAATTACAACGACTTTTCTCGTGACGTCCGTATGTACGTATGTATGTATGTGCGTATGTGCGGATGAGCGTTTGTGCGGATGAGCGTTTGTGCGGATGAGCGTATGTGTGGATGTATGTCGCATAACTCAAGAACGGTATGTCCTAGAAAGTTGAAATTTTGGTACTTAGACTGCTAGTAAGGTTTAGTTGAGCACATCCCCTTTTGGTTGCATTCGGGTGTTTCTAAAGGGGTCTTTTGCCCTTTTTTGGGGGGAAATCATTGTTAATTTCGATGTATACTGAAGTGGTGTTATAATTTGGCGGACACTTGGCGATATATCGCCAGTCTTTTGGTCGCCAAGTTTTGTCGCCAACACTGAAGAAAATTTGGACTAGAAGGCAAGGTAATCAAGGCATTAATTTTTTTAACGTCTGAACGTACGTATGTACTTTCTTACTGACGTAACAACAAGAAGTAACGTTCAGGACTAAACGAGCCTACTTTCCCGTAAACCAATATCGACTTTCTAGTATATGATCAATATTTTCCAAACTTGCTTATTATTTTACTTGCTTTTATTATATTTTCCTAGCTTAAATCGCCAACTATTTCAAACATAATGCTTTTAATATTTTTAACTGATTTCAAGAAATTAAATATTCCTTGTTCATCTAAAGAATTAGATGCGTAAAAAATAAATAGACGAATAAATATATTGGCAGCACATTTTAAACAAAGCAGCTAATAAACTTTTTTTAATTAATAGAAAATTTTTAACCGCTTTGAAAAAGAAAAAAAAAGAATTAAATTTAATTAGTTCATTAAAAAATATCATATAAAAAAAAAAACAAATCGTTTGTGTTCCCCCTGTTGCCAAAAAATAATTTTAAAAATGAACTAATGTACTTTCAAAAATAAATAAAACAATAAAATGTCAACTTAAGGAAATAATGTTCATTGTCGAAAAAAAAAATCGTCTGCGCATATCTTAATGCAGAAACGTGTCCGAATTTCTCTGCCAAAAACTGAACGCATAAATTAAAAGATTAGAGTGAAAACAGAAACAAATCATATTAACCACTATTATTTCACAGTAAACGCTATGGATGCGTGGTCGGAGTCATTGTTAATCTCATTTTGGGACAAAAGAGTCAGAATCGGAAGCCGAAGGATTTTAATTCAAAGACTCGGTGTTGGAATCGGTCATTTTACCTTAAAATCCGCAACTCTACTAATGTTTACGGAGTCGGACTTTTTTTGGGATAAAGGAGTCGGAATCGGATTCAAATTTCCAAGAGTCGGAGTCAGCCATTTCTCCTCCGTATATACATTTTTGCCAAAGCTACAAAGTCAAGAATCATAAGCAGGGAGACGGATTAATTTTCGGGCACAGGTGTCGGAGTCTGAGTCAGGTGCCCCAAAAACTTTTGGAGTCGGTGTCAGAAGTTGTTTCTCAAGAGCTATTTCCGACAAAATTTGCTTGAAATAAATCCAATTTTATGTTCGGAATCTATATTGACTTTCATTTTCCTCGTAGGCATAATATTAATGAATTTGAACTCTTCAAAATTGAACGGAAAATTGTTCAAATCAAAAAGATATTTTCCATACATGTTCTTTATCGTACAAAATTTGTTTGACGCAAATTTGCCTTTAAGTTCACACACAGGATTTACATTTGCCTTGAGTTTCCTCGTAGGCGCTAAGTTTTTCTGCACTGTTCAAAATTAAACGAAAAATTGTTCGAATAATAAAATGAAATATGGGAATGAGGTGCCCTCGCCAAGATCTTTCGAACAAAAAAAAATGTTCAAATTGAACTATTCACTCAAAAGTTATTGGGGGGGGGGGGGGGCAGACAGACCGACAGACATATTTCCCCATCTCAATACACTACTTTGAAATTTTTAATTTTTCTAAATTTACTTACCTAATAATTTTATTTTATTTTATTTTACTTTTTTCGCGATATTTTTTAAGATGCATTAAGCCTTTTTTCATGCCTTTTTTTCCTTCTTTCTCTGACATTTACTGGGAAAAAAGGCTAAAAACGGAAGTAGGCTAAAACTAGGGGTGATGTTAGCTTAGATTAAAATTTTAATGCTTATTTCTTTATGCGTACAAAGCCTAAAAAAATAATTTCTTCGAACTTACTCAAAATTTCGGTATTTGGGAAATTTCCTCCCACTGACATTTATTTCAAAGAAAAATTCCTCTGTATATCATTACTTGAGCTGAAATTTATCTAAGTTTAAATGAATAGGAATTTAAATTTAGAAGTCTCGCGAAATTTTTCTAATTTGCTTTGCTTTAAACACAAGTCTAAATCTCCTACACTTATTTCGCTATTTCGATCTTTGTTTTTATAATTTTGGCCCTGATTTCATAGTTTTGTGACCGTTTTCCAAGTCAAAAGATTGAAACAAAGCACTGATGGTAAAACAAAATTATTTTTGAAATTGATTTTGAATGGCTTGTCACAACGTGCCAAAAAACAAATAAATAAATAAATAAAAAATAAACGCCTTGTGACGCACCAGTGACCCGAGATCCTAAGTTTCAGAAAGGTTGTTCTTTCAATTAAAGTCTGTAAAACGTCTTTTACTGCCCTATGTAGTGTCATTACAGAGAAAATATCTATATTCCCTACGCGTGCTACGTAAGAGGTTCACGTGAACAACTGTAAATGCGCAAAAAAATAAATAAATAAATAAAAAAATAAATACTATTATAGAACATTTAATGATTGACTTGCGCTTTGAGAAAAAAAGTACGATCCTTGCTTATCAAGTATTAGCGATCATTCATTGAAAACCAGCAAAAAAAAAAAAAAAAAAAACTGACAGTCGGCTGATGTGCTTGAAAATCTTTGCAATGTGTTCGACCCACAGTTTCTCAGTGGGAGAGTACTTAACTTTTCAGAGTAAATGCTCATGTAAATCTCTCTCTCTCAAAATAGAAAAGAACTGGTTTCAAAAGTTTTTTTTTTTTTTTGAAAAGGGATTTGTTAAGGTTTATTATTTTGTATCGCTACAAATGTTTGCTGTTACACTTCATAGATACGAACAATAATTTGTAATTATTACACAGCCCTTCAAAGAAACCTTAATATAATAACTACATAAGTCCTTGAAAAGTGCATTAGAAAAATAAAATCAGTTCCTTTCAAATCTTTATCAAAATAAAGTACACATATTTTTACGGATTTATATCATACCATCTACATTCAAGCACAAAATCAACGCATACACACGCACGAACTCATAATATATACAACACTAAAGGACACGGGATAAAATGGAACCATTTCTGCAATTTTTATAATCCATACACTTCATTCATTCAACATCTTGATTCCGTATTCTGCAAAGTGTAGAAGCAAATGGAAGAAAAATACAAGTTTTAAAACTTGGACACTGCTGCAGTACGGCAAATGACTTATTTTTATGAAAGAGACCACGCCCAAAAACTGTGTTTTTTTCTTCTAAAGAGCATAATGAGCGTAATTAAGGTGACCATGAAAATGTACGTATTTAAATGAGATACGAAAAAAAGGGATCTTATGTTATTTTTTTCATAACTTGCAAAACACTACATTTACTGGTAGAAAAAACGATGCGATTTGGTTTTCATCGTTACTCTTAATGTCTTTTTTTTTTTTTTTGGAAAAATATACTTTGGTACAAATGCAAAAAGTTTCGCAGTTAAAGATCTTTTAAACTGTAGCATAGGTTATTTACGATTGTTACGATTTTAGATTTCATAATCTGAAACTAAATTTGCGTAACGTCGGAAATTATCAGGCTGAAAACAATGGTCTATTATCGTATTTTCTTTTTCTTCTGTGTAGATCAAATTTTGAGGACGAAAATTACGTATTACTTTTTTTCTTTAACGTGAAATTTCGACCTTTCAGCCGTCAAAATACTGTGTTACAAAGGGCAACAAAAAATGCCCAAAAAATAAATGCTACATAAATAAATGCGGTTATATGGTAAGGGTGAACGATTTCGCTTCCACATGGAAAGATTTACAGCCATCAGGAGAGAGAATACTTTGATCTTAATATATCCGTTAAAATGACCGAAAGTTTAATCCAGTGAATTTCAGTTTCAAAAGGTATCTTGATTAATTTTTGGCAATGCCGGTAGACAATCCACATCAATTACTTTGCATACGTTGTGGAATACACTATTACTCATCATGAATAATATATTACTTACAATACAGGTTAGAGCTTATATTATAAAGTTAAGACCAAATTTTAAATTAATTTCAGCTTATGTGGTGATGCACTGTGAGAGTTTGAAACGATACTCGTTGACGAATCTGTATTTCACAAACAATAAACTTTTTTTGTCAATAAAATAATATAGCAATGTAATTATCATCTGACACAAACTGTTTATTGTTAATGATTTCTACTTTTCTCTTCTATTAAACAAGGTCGATGATAGCAAAAAAAAAAGCAGTCTGTTTTGTTGCGGAAATTTGGGGTTCATCAGTTTTTTTTTTTTTTTTAATGTTCAAATATTGTTTTCCCCCATCTTTCTATGAAACACTCCAATCTAAGGTTTTTCTAAAATTTGAAAAAAAAAATCATTTATTGCTAAAATTCACTCATTTAATTTTAACTCGAGCTTTTTTAGTTATTGAATTCCTTGAAAAAATTGTCAATTCAGCAGCAGTTTCGTCTTTGATTTAAAACACCATGATTTTATTTCAAACAATTTAGGCAATAAGTTAATTAAAAGATTAGCAGACAGCTAATATAGCGTTTCATTAAAGTTATATTACGTACAACGGTGTTTTACATAAAAATATTCAGTAGTTTTATTTAAAACGAAATCCATGCTATTGAAAATAGTCTTGGAATTGGTTTTTTTCCTAAGGTATCTTATAAAAACTTTTTTTGCCATCACCATATAACTAAATTAATTCTTAAAGCACCCTTTGGGGATTCTAATTAAATTGAATTAAAAAAAAAATACACACACACACATGAATGAGTCTTGGAAATAATGATTGAGAATTTCTAAAATAGTTACTTCGCAAGGGCTAAATTCCTAATGAACATTTTAATTATTCATATTTCAATGCATTTTGTGCCTCAAGACATTGTTTTCTGCAGTATCTGAAACCAGTGAAAATGTAATACCTATGTTGCTACAATTTTGAGATAATGAGATTTAAGAACAACAATGCATTCCAAGAACACTGACATTATCTTCTGGAGTCTTATAACGCAAACTAATATATTCCAATTATGGTGCTTATTAATATTTAAATCATGTTTGCCGTTATATCTCAGGAAATTCCTATGTTTGTAATATTGAATTTTCCCAAACTCATAAGCAAGATTTTGATACAAATACTTGCACTACATTTGTGTATAATGTAATATTTTTGAAAAGGAAAAGTGTAATTTGCGTTTTCTAATATTATATATTTCGACAAAACACGTGTTAAAAGATTAGACTATACGCTATTAAATGCGCTAAAAATCCATTTGCTGAGCAAAATTCAGACAAAGTACTGAAAAAAAAACAATGAGTCACCTATTCTATCCAAAAGCAGTTAATATCTCTTATTTTTGCTTTTTCTTTGAAGAAAAGTAAGGTATGTAGCTTGTGTTCTTCAAGAAACTAATTATTGTATTGCTCTACAGAGCAAAAAGTAGGTGTCTCACTTTTTTCTTTAAACATTTGTTTTTCGTTAAAGGATATCTTAACAGGTCACAAAGTAGAGGGTGAAAAGGGATACCTTTTCCCTTGGCGAATTTTTTACTTTCCTACTTGATGAAAAAGGAAGTGCATCGTTCACGAGGTCTCCGTGTTTGCTCATCATGCTTTAAATTTTAAATTTCAGTGGAATTTTTTGCGTTTTAAATGGTTTGATACATTTATTTGGGGCGATATGTTTTTCATTTTCCCAACCTTAATCTTGTTGAAAAGAGTTCTTTGGAATTTTCTGAAGTGGAGTAGTTTGGACCGAATTTTTTGCTTTACCGCTTTCTTCTGATTTCTTTTTTTTTGAAAACTAATTTATAAATAAAGGGTATAAATAAAGACTAAAAGGTATAAATAAAGACCACCAATAAGACCTCAAGATAAGCAATTTAATAAAAATCTTGTGCAGATACATCTTTTCTTATGTTGTGTTCTAAAATGCGGCGATTAAAATTTTAAAAAGAAATTTCGCCTAAAACTAAACAAGCCAACTTTACCGAATACCAGCATTGGTGCACAAGATGCATTTAGCCTTATTTTATTATTTTTCTTTTTCTATTACTTTTAAATCAAAGCACACACACAAAAAAAAAAAAGAAAAAAGAAAAGAAAACTCAAGCTCATTGAAAATACAAATTATGCATAATATCATTAAAACATAGCTCATATGTAAGTCTGAAAGAACATGGTAACAAATACTGAGTTTGCTTTACAAGTGTAAAATGTTGCTAATTCGAAATATCGTTAGTTTTCAAAAGCTATAACCCTCTACTCTTTACACTAGCACGAATATACTAGCACGTTATTGGAATAATATATTTTTTTAAACAAACAGAAAAAAAAATAGTAATTTGAGTTTTCACATTTTGAATTCAAATTATGTTTTTTGCAATCACGAATGTGTATATGTAGGCGTGTGTGTTTGTTTGTGTATGTGTAGGTGTATGTTTGCATGATTGTGTGTGTAGAGGATACGGCATCAACCTGGAGACGGTTTTCGCTAAAGGAGCAGCATCGGGAGGAGCCGGTCGATGGTGGTGCTGCAGAGGGGGACGGGGGGAAATAAAATCAGCGTATCTCCAAGGACAGTCAAGTGAGAACAATAAGCAATGTGATTGCTCAAAAAAAATTAATAAATAAAAACAATTAACACAAAAAAGTGCTGACTTAACGTGATTGATAATATGATCTTGAAAATTAACATTTCTACTTATTGAATTAAAATCATTTGTAGGTTCATTTTTTTTGCATAAATATCATAAAACTAAATTTAAATAACTACACAGAATTTGCTAATACACTCACAAACGCAGCAATATAACAAATTCTCTAAATTAATTGTCCTTTTAATGTTGCCAAAGCTACTGCTTCTTTCATTCCATAAGCAAGAGCGGTTAATGCACTTCAGTTATGATTAAAAAAGGAAGTTACTGTAACAGAAGTGCGAAAGGAATATGTAAGATAATGCTCAGCGCCAAGAGTTAACTATTCTCGATTCGCTACTCCTGCTTAAAAGAGCAGAATAATACTCAATTTCTTTGAAAAAGTGGGGTCAAAACATTTAGTTTCCATGGCATCTAACTTCAACATTAACAGCTACTGCAGCATAGAAGTAGAAGAAAAGTATTATTGGTAACGATGCTTTCTAGTTCAGTTGAATGTTTTTTCTATCAAGGCACCAATACTGATGGATTTACAAATGAGGCAGTGAGAAGCAAAGGGATGTAAATGGACATTTTCAAGTTTTAAGTGAAAGGCCTGTAAAGGTAACGTCCTAGGCAGGCCTTCATTTATTTATTTTCTAAATCAAGCTGTACAGCAGCACCTACCAGGGATACTAGTACTATCTCTTGCTCCAAGACAGACAGAGGGTTCCCCTGCTATTTATACTGGTTATCTCCAAATTTTGATTTTTACGACTTACATCCCTTTGCTTCTCACTGCCTCTAATGTAATATAAGTTCCTAATCGCAGTTTATGCCATGATGATGACTTTAAAGTCTTTTAATGTGTTTAAATTTTGAAAAATAAATACAATTTATAAATGTACTCTATTTAAAATGGTTACCTTAAAAACCAGAAGAAAGGGGTACAGCTCTAGAGTTAAGATGAAATAATTAGAAAAAAAAGTTACAAATAAAATGCAACTATTTAAGGATTAACTAGTTATTTTCAAAGTGCTTGAACTTTATTTCTTTTTTTCAGGGAAGCTTCACTTGTATGTATCAACAGCACATTGTGAAATTTTAATATCTCTTTTAAACACCATAAATTATATAAATATTCATAAAAATTTAAAGCCAAATCTTCACTTCTCTCTTAGTGCAGGATATCTCGACCATCGTAACTATCTACAGCATCAATATAATCTTATACAAAGCTATAAAATTGAATAAGAGATTTGTTAAATGTCAGCTGTTTTAAGTGAGACGAGTTATTACTATCGAGAACGATAGCCATCATCAATATGTATTGTCGTTATCAATGCCAAGCTTTGTTAATTGCATAAAGTAAAGAAATTTGCATAAAGAGTAATCTATGGTAAAAAGGAGATGAAATTAAGCCATTTTTCCAATCTTGCGAAGGCACCAAATAAAGTAGCTGTAGGATTGGTTTGAATTTTTATTCACGTTTTAATGCGAATTTCAAAAACGTGCTCCATAAACTTGTAACAATAGCTAAGTTAAAATGAACTATACCAATTGAGACTCAGTAATATAATGCTTTGAGTCAAAATGTATCTAAAGATATTTAGCAAGAAGTTAAGGTTCTTGGGATACATCGGTGCAACTTCCGGCTTCTATGTCTTAGCATAGCGGGGCCTCCCGACGTTAATTTCTTCACTTTATGGTAAATTATCGGCTGTACCATGACAACGCGCCAAACCACACAACACTCCGCCGGGTGAAATATTTTTTCCCAGCACAACGTGGCAATGTTGCCTCAGTCCAAATGTGAAACAAGCATGCGTTATATGAAAAGCAAATGATATTTTACCTTCGTAAGATCAGAACATAGTTTTTGATTTGTACATTAGTATAATAGCAGGCTACAGGCATCACCTTCGGCCCTGCGGGCGAAGGTTGGTCCCCATTGACATAGATAAAAGTTAACTATTTCAATCATCAATAAATGCTTAGCGTCAATATTATGTTTTAAATATAAATTTAGATGCATGAAAAACTGCTTTTCACACCTGAAGCCATTTTTTAAATTTTATTTCATTTGTAAAATATGTTCTAAATTGAATTCGTAATGTTTCAACAAAAAACTTTTCGGCGTTTTTTTGACATTAATGTAATTTATTTAATCATGTTGATACAATAAAAACACTTTATATTAAAAGCAAATTAAAGGTACTTTTTTCTGTCAGCATAATAGAAGTAAATTGCAAGTGAAAAATTCAAAGCTTAAATTATTTGCACATTATCTGCAGCTTCATTAAATTAGTTTGCCCTTGATAAGAGCATAAAGCGTATATTTAATTTTATAACGAAGATAAAAAATATCAATTGCTTCATGGTTTTACTGAAGCATTAATGATTTTTGCAATTTAATTGCAATTAAATTTGAAGTACAATTTTTTTTAAACATAAATGAAATTATGATTATTTGTTAATTTTAGAGTGATTTTTCTCTTCTTTGATTCAGGTGCTCTTTTTTACTTTTATTTGGAGTTTCAACATCACCTTTTTAATCTTATTATATTTATATATTTTAATACCTTATTACCTCGCATTAACCGCCATGCTGCAAACTTCGGGGGTCATCAGATTTTCAATAACACTTGCCTGATCCTTTCTGGAATGCCGGAAAAATTGAGGTTAGGAAAAAAAAAATACTATAAGAAATATATGTTCAGCTAAAAGATAATATTATAAGTTCTACACATATCTTATTAGTATTAATAAACAGTTTAATTTTGTAAAAAATATTAACTAACATTGTTATTTGTTATTTTAACATAAAAAATGTTGTTCAATAACGAATACTTTTATGAAAATTAAATTAAATCCAAGCAAACCTTTTAGCAGTAAGTTAACGCCTCTAAGTCGGTGCTAAAGAATTTATCATAGCTATTCAATAAATATAAATTAAACTTATCGCTCTGAAAGGAACTAAAAATAATAATTTTAAAAATTATGTACGAATCGCAGTAACAATGGCTTGCTTTCTGATTGGAACTGAATGAGGACACTTACCTTTGTTTTGTTGTAAAATAACCCTCGAAATGTCCAGCATGCCGGAAAATTTGAATTTTTCCGGCATGCTGGTCAACCTTGCTTTTTTTCCGGCATGCCGGCTAATGAGGTACCATATAATATGTTTTACATGGTTCTTTAAGGGTTATTACGGTACCTTCAATAATTATTTCGGTACATTGATTACTAAATGACTATAGATTCACACAATGTGCATGTTCATATTTTTAAATAATATTTTTTGGCATTTTTAAAATGAAAGAGATAAATCCATTACAGATATTATGGCTGAAGAAATGCGAATTGTTTTTCATTTCAATGATTTTTGCACTGCTAATAAGATAAGTAATATTAGGTCTGACCCAAAAAATTTGCCCGTTTGTAAAGACGAAGAAAATCCTAACTTTTGAAAATGATCTGAAATAGCTTTTGTGTCAAATTCTTCAATTTTGCCCAAAAAAAGAATCTTATCTTATAATGATTTCTTTTTCATTTGTAAGGTCGAATTCACTTGTTTTAACATTTTAAAATAGTCTTTTACATGTTCAACCCAAAACAACGACTCCAATGAACATTTTAAACAAATTTCAGCACGTTTCTACAGCATTTAATTCTGGGTGGAGTTTATACTATTGTTGCTGTGCTATTGTTCATCATCACTTGACTTAGTATTTCCAACTTAGAACTAGTCTGCAGATTTTCTCAAGAATCTGCGACGCATGTCACAGCTTCGCGCTGTTTCTGCTACGAGGCATGTGTGTTAAAATTTAAACGAAACTTTCATGCAGACTTTTTGATAGACTTAAAACCATGAATTATGATCATTACGTTTTTAATTAACACTTAAATGACATTAATACAAAAAATTTCTAACTTCAGTCTTTCAGAGGCTTTTTCTTTGCGTGTTGTAGATTTTTTGATAAATTTATTCTTGACTTGTGTTGCGAAATAAGAATTCACGAAAACGATACTAAGAACTTTCTATGGGTTAGGCAGTTTATATACTTCAGCAATAAATACAAGTCTAATTTATTCATAAAAAATATTTTTAAAATAGTTCATTCTTTTCTAGTTATGACTCTCATAATTGTCATTAAAACTTTAAACATATGGCATTTTAAAATTCACAACTGTATACTAATTGTTAACAGTTCATACTAAATTGTTCCCTAACTTGGAGAAAATCCAAACAAATGGCAAACGTAAATTCTAGACGTGGAAATATCGATCGCATTTCATTAAATTCTATAATTAACAGTAAATGTGAAAATCGAATGGAACATACTTGGGGGAGGGAGTCGGACCTCACGTACTAGGATAGGCTGGGTAGTTCGAAAAATGCTTAACTATAAATTTTTTCTAGCCGCATGCCTTTACCTCACTAATGCACAATTTGGAAGTAAAACCAGTAATTCTATAAATAGTATGCGTGAAGATAGCTTTTATCGGAATTTGGGCCTCGTAAAACTGCAATTGAAATGAAATTAGCACGAAACAGAGAAAGAAAAAATCATTATTCGCCTTTGATCAACGTGGTTTTGAAAAAGTTTTTGACTTCTTTTTATTGAAAAACACTCGGAAGAGATTTATTAAGCTTGCTTCTTCAACGCCAAATTACTCTATTTTGTAATTTTTTTCATGGCATTTATGATACTTTTAACTACTATTCCTGTGAATAAATATGTTACACATTTTTGCATTATTATTTTCAAATTTATATTCTTAAGCATTCTTCCTTAGTACATGAACGTGATGTTTTCAAAAAAAAAAAAAAAAAAAAAGGAAATTCTGAACGTGATGAATTTGTTAGCGAATATTTTGTTCTTGTCCCTCCGGTGCACGGGGGAAAAAATCCAGTTTATTTCAATTCTGAATTTGTCCCCGGTGATCTGGTTGCGGCTGGGTAGTTCGAAAATTTTTTAACTATAAATTTTTTCTAGCTGCATGCTTTTACCTCACTAATGCAGTATTTCTTCGTATTTAGTATATACAAATGTTAAGAGTGACGTAACTCGTGACCTGATATAAACTGAATTGGGGGGTCTCGTTTTTACTCGCTTGCTCGTTGGAGAGGATAATTCGCGGTTGTGTTCCGCGTGGAAAGTAAAAGGAGATTTCAGTCTGAACCATGTTGCGAGGTCCGAAAGTTACTGGAAGTACTTGAGTTTGAGACCCCTTCTAAAGCGAGACCCCCTCTTTAACCCTTAAAAAACGAGACCCCTTTTTTTTCTTAAGAAAAATGAGAACAAAAAAGGGGGGGGGGGTCGTTTTTTACTCGCTTGCTCGTTGGAGATGGTAATTTGCGGTTGTGTTTCGCGTGGAAAGTAAAAGGAGCCTCCAGTCTGAAATATGTTGCGAGGTTGGAAAGTTACTGGAAGTACTTGAGGATGATTTCGCTGGCCCCGAGGGACAAAAAGAAAGTATTACATGAAAGGAATTTGAATTTGTGCAACTGGAGTCTAAAGATTCACGTAGTAGTGAAATGAACGCCGCCAACAAAAGTTTATAAGTATTGCTTTTCGTTTCTTCTTTCGATTTAAGAATGCAATTTATAATTCACAAACGCTTACAAGTTTTATGTCTGCAACAATAAATTAGCATTACAGCTTAAAACAACAAGTTCGCAAAAATTAGCATTATCTTGCTAGAAAATTGGCCTTAGAAGACCATTTAGGAACGGTCCTACATGTGGTTGCAGAATGTCATTAACATAACGCTGTTCTGTTTAGAATCCACGTACCACAACTAGAGCGGACCGGTTATCATAGGCTATGGTTCCCCAGTAGTCCAGTCATTTAAGCTTAAATTAGGTAAGAATCTCGGAATTCGAGATACCCAGCTGTAAGTCTGTAAATACTTGTATATTGACACCCTAAAAGTTGTCTCAAAACCTACATATGGTAGGGTGTACGCAACTATTAAATTTCAAGGTTAAAGGTCACAAAAATCGGTTTTTTGCGCTTTTTTTTTTGTAAAAATCTCATTTCCTATGGGTTTTTTGCTATTTGTATTTATTATCAATATTGTAGAATACAAAATTCTCTACAAGTTTTGTTTAAAAAAATTTTTATACGGTGAACCGTTTTCGAGATAGAGGTGGTGCGGTCACAGGATCACTTCAGGTCAACCGGTGCCTCCGGTCGAAAACGCGCCATATGTAGTTGATGAACTATCGATAAATCAATGATTATAAATATTTGTCAATTTTTATTAACTATTAAAGTATATTTTATCATTTTTTTCCTAACCTAACCACTTTTTATTCTGTATTTATTTACTTAACAACACTTACCTGCTTATGTAATTGCAGAATTGTTCATGAAAATATAGGAATTATATTTGAATTTTTACCTAATTTATATTAATAACTTCTTACATGATGAGAAAAAAAAACTGCAGTTATAATAGGACAAGATATTGATTTACTTGTCATTTTAATTGGGCATACACTGTCTTACGAACAAGAAATTTTCTTTAAAAAAGTTGGGAAAAGAAATGTAAAAACGGAGATATACTCGACTAAAAGTTTTGATAATTATCCTCATTCCAAAACACATATTTTATTTCTGCACGCATTAAGTGGCTGTGACACAACTTCTGCGCTTTTTAAAAAGGAAAAAAAAACATTTTTAGAAGTTTTTGAGAAACTGACAAATTAGGATGAACTAGCTGCAGCATTTGAGGAAGAAAATTGTTCGGCCCAGAGATTATTAGAGAGTTTAACTCAATCTTTATTGGCAGTCTATAATGCTCCGAAATCTGTGAAAAGTCTCGATCATCTTCGTTATATGCATTACGTCAAGTCTACAAAACTTAATAAACCTGTGCAGCTTTTAAATATTCCACCAACAAGTGCAGCTGCTCATCAATATTTCAAACGTTTATATTATCAAGTTCAAACTTGGTTAGGGCATGATTTGGAACCCCAGGTATGGGATTGGGCAATGCAAAACGATTTTCTGGAGCCTTTCATGACAATTTTACCACCTGCTCCAGAAGATTTGCTAAATACAATTTTCTGCAACTGCAAGAGTGGTTGTGGTTCGCGATGCGGATTCAGGAAAGCGGGCTTGCACTGCTCTTTAGCTTGTGGCCAATGTAATGGGCAAGCTTGTCTCAATGCTCTACCATATCAGAGCGACATTAACGAAGATGGAACCTTTGACTCCGAAATCATGGAAGAACTTGAGACAAATGTCGTTGAAGACGATAATGAAGACCAGTTTGAAATTTACCAGCAGCCGGAAGACGACGATGAAGAGGAAGGAGATGATTAAAATTATAAATTGTAGTTTTTGTACCCTTTATTCCATTTTTTTTTACTTTTAATAAAAATAAATTTATTGAATGATATTTTTTAATAAAAAGATTAATTCATAATTTATTAGTTTTTTTTTCATCATGTAAGAAGTTTTTAATATTAATTAGGTTAAAATTCAAATATAATTCCTATATTTTCATTAACAATTCTGCAATTACATGGACAGGTAAGTATTGTTAAGTAAATTAATACTGAATAAAAAGTGGATAGGTTAGAAAAAAATGATAAAATATAATATAATAGTTAGTTAAAACTGACAAATATTGATACTCATTGATTTATCGATAGTTAATTAACTATATATGGCGCGTTTTCGACCGGAGGCACCGGTTGACCTGAAGTGATCCTGTGACCGCGCGCTCTCCGCCCTCTATCTCGAAAATGGTTCACCGCATAAAAAATTTTTTAAAACAAAATTTGTAGAGAATTTTGTATTCTACAATACTGATAATAAATACAAATAGCAAAAAACCCATAAAAAATGAGATATTTACAAAAAAATGCGCACAAAAAAAACAATTTTTGTGACTTTTGACCTTGAAATTTAATAGTTGCGTACACCCTACCATGTGTAGGTTTTGAGGCAACTTTTAGGTTGTCAATATACAAGTATTTACAGACTTACAGCTGGGTATCTCGAATTCTGAGGTGAACTTACTATAATGACTGGACTACAGTGCATTTTACCCGCTGTGCGGGCAGTGTGTAGTGTAATAGAATGGGTGGAGTGGGCGCTTCCACATCCGTGCGTAGATATAATCTGACTTCTAAAAGAACCGGGATTCATCACTGAACACCACCTTTTGCCAGTCAGTGACATCCCACATCGCTCTAGGTTCGCATCATTGTAGAAGAAATTGCTTATGTTTTGGTATTAAAGGGGGCACGCGAAAAATGCGCTAGAACTGCAGATACACTTCTACAAGACATCTAGAAATGGTTCGGGGAACAGCTGCTACTCCTACGTCTGCTTTATGATGTAACGAGTCACTGTTGGATCCAAGAGCGCTTGCCGCACGATTTTTCAAGCCTCTCCTCATTGTCTTCCTGGTCGTCCAGATCTAGTTTTTCGCACGTGGATACCTGCAATTTTCATGCCGATGATCAAATCTCTCTCAAACCCGCTTAACTATGAGAAACGTTTTCTACCTCGCCTACCTAACATCCTTCACTCATTAAGAATCTCCAACAATCGGGATGTAATCGTAATATTTGTAAATCTTAAATTATGCATTGGTTACTGGTTTATATAGCACCCTTTTCCCGATTGCACTGATACTGTAGGGAAAACTGTCATTCACATTGACAGCAAAATTGGATCATTTACATATCAGATGTCACTCTTATGCTCAAAATTGTACTTTTCTTCTTTCTTGAGGCGCTATTTTCAGTGTTCCTGTGCGTACTATTTTTGCGATTATCTTTCGTGTGTATTGTTATTATTTTTATTTATTATCAAAGTACTAAGAAAAAACAAATGTATACTACAGTTTAACCCTAGCGTCAATGACCGAGTACACGGGTACCTTTTTGCGACTTTTATCATAATTTTTACCCTTTCTAACTAGGTCTTGGTAAAATTGCTTTTAATCCTTGTTATTTACATGAATCTGAACTAAAGAAAGTTGTAACCGTTTTTTTAGAAAAAAATTTGGGGGGATTTTTATAGAATTTAAAGTTTTTATACCTATAATCAATAACCAGGTACCCGGGTACCCATTGCACTGCACACCAAAAAATACTCCTTCAAACTGCTTCTGAGATCATTTTTGATAGTTCTCATGTAAAATGAGACTTTGAATCAAACTATGACCACCCTTTTCCCCCATCACTCCCCCCTTTGATATTGCCCCCCCTTCATTTATTCAGTTTTCAGCAGTAACATAGCAATTATTTATATTTGATACGAAAAACAGCATTGTATTCACCATTAATATTCTTCCGAAGGGTTGGAGAACTGTATAGTTTAAAAGCATAAGCATTTGTAGCAAGTTGGGAAACTCAAGCCAATACCGCCCCCCCCCCCCCCCCAAATCTAAAAAATCCTCACTAATGATTTTTTTTCTTTTGATAAAGGTTCGATTTTTTAAATCTTTTTCACTTATTTTCTTGGCATAAAACCATAATATTGAACCCACTTCCCATGGCCAAAAATTTTTTCATGCTGTAAAAAAGTAAAAATTAATAAACACTTGAAAACGTTGCACATTACATACGAATCGCACTGCCGATCTTAGACGCAAAGAAACTTTCCTTATTATTGACATTTATTCAAACTATATTTACAGACATAATTAAGATTTTAAATGAAATTAAGTATAGTCATAATATGTATTAATGCATTTTTATATATCAGACGGCACTACACCCACTGTTTATCACCATTCGATCAAATGCTTCGAAATTATCGAAACATTTCATCAATCGTGTCAACACCAGATTTTGTTTTGTTAAAAAACAAAATATTTGTGACTTTTGGTTGCTCCAGAGTTATGATGTGAAGTGGAAAAAAATATTACTCGGCTTTTTTTCTCTTTATTGATGTACAAACATATTGTTACATCGTTAGTGTTACCGAATTAGGAGCTTCGTGTCTCTTGATATGTAGACAATAGTATTTCAGTTGGACCGCGGGCAATCGCGGGCATCATGTGGTCCGAGGGCCGTAAGTTAACCGTCACTGGTATAAATAAATAAAATGCTACAAATTCATTATGCAACACCGTGCAATCATAGTACTGTTCTCGCAGTGTTTCGTAGGGGATAAGGGTGGGGGGGGAGTTTTGGGGGTCGGGACTTTTTACTTTTTTAAAGAATACATTACGTAACTGGCACAACACTTTTTTTCTAGCAGACCATTTACGTGAACCGTAAACATAAAACGCTGAAAAAACAATAATCCATTTCATTTTTTGGTAAAAACAGGATGCACGCATTTACCAAGATGAGGGTGGAAGACAATGTTACATTTAAATAGAAGAGGTGTCAGAAAAAAAAAAGGATTTTCATGCCCTGGAATCTCCGAAATTCAAAATGGGTACCCTTTAACCCGGTTGTTGAGAGTTAGGGAAAAGCTTGGTCTTTGACGCTACAGTTAACCAAATGTTAATACTGGGATTTAGATAAGTGCTTAGAAAAAATATGAATATTAATATTAACCTTCCATTATTTTGTACTAGTAGCGGATGATTATGCAATTAAATATTCACATTAAGCTAAATTCTTGAACATAAATATTTACTTTAAGCTAAGTTCTTGAACATTGTCAGTATGTTTCCAAATTTGAGCGGATTGTTATTGCTAATTTTGACAATACATATTTTCTTAAATATTTTTTTCATTAATTATTATATTAATGCAAATTTAACTGAAAAATGTTTGTCTATTAATTAAAAAAAGTATAGTATTTGCTCACACTAGAGAGAAAAGAAGCGGCAGCAGAATAAAGACAAAAATGATCTGCCCTGCTACAAGTTAAATGACTCAATCTCTTAAGCAGTAGCATTTAAAAATGCTACTGCTATGTGCGCAGACTAATTCACGGCAAATGCATCTTTAACAAATCTACTATCGTTGGATGTTAGGTGCAGCATCCAACGACATTCTTCTTATTACGAAAGGATTATTATCCTTATTAACGATTTGGTCCTTATTTCATAAATCACAACAAGCTTCTTAGTTAACTTCAAGGAACATACGATTTTTCGAAAATTCAATATTGTTCTTTTTCTATGATTTAATTTTTACCACTATTGGAGGACTTAATTCCTCAGCACCGAGCAAATTACCATAACATAGACGAGCAAATTACTATAACACGAACGAACAAATTAACACAGCATATTGGCAAGAAATTCATCATCCAATATTTGAAAATATACAGGTAAACCAAATAACCTTTTCATTTTCTACCACTTGTAAAAATAAAACCTATCGTCTTGATAGGATATTGCATACAATTTTATGTACCAACAAAAATATATAAAAAAAAATAGTTTTTCTACCGTAAAAAAATTTAAGATCTACACAAATACTTTATACAGCATTATCCTTAATTTACACATCTCTCAGCTAACAGTTTTCTGAGCAATAAAGTGAATACTATGCTATGTAGCGTTGAATTCAAAATTTTGAATACAATGGAAGAAAAAAACGGGGATAAAACCTGCTTCAACACTTTTGAATCTGAAAAGCACGATCAATAAGAACTGCGCTGAAGAATAGAATTCCATTTCAATCTTCTTTGTGCGAGATTTACATATGTTTTTAGGACTGCGAGAAAGTTGAAACGAATTTCTCTTTTGAGAATACAAAGATGGAATGTAAATAAATGCTCACCATGGGTAATTGAAAGCTACACTTCAGAACTTAAAACACATTTTGAATATCTTTCGAACACGGAGGTGTTGGTGCTCAAAAAGTGTTGAAAATGTTCAAAATTTTGAACTTTTGTGTTTTTTTGAACCTGTTTTTGTGTTCAAAAAGTTCGAAATTTTGAACTCCGCGCTGCAGAGTAGAATCTTCAGTTTATTGCTTAGAAAACTGTTCGCTGAGAGATGTGTAAACTAGGGATGATGCTGGATGAAATATTTGCATTGATTTTTCTTTTTTATGGAAGGAAAACTATTTTATTAAATTATTTTTCTTAGCATGTAAAATCTTATACAATACTAGATTTTACCCGCGGCCTCGCTCACGTTGATTTAGTTTTTTTCAATCGATTCAAGTTTATGGTCAACACAGGCAAAGGTCAAATAATTACCAAAAAAATGGTTTGTCTCCAGTTTTGTCGACATTTCAAATTGCCTACCCCTTAAAAGTATCAAAAGGTATGATTAAAACTGAAAATCAAGAGGAAGTGGTGTAAATGAAATGTCGGCGAAACTGGGAAGACACCCAAAAAATCACACAAAATAAATCACGAAAATTTTCAATAGTTGTAAAGAAGTTAGTTTGTGGTTATTGTTTTTTAGTGGTTAGTAATAAGCACAATATATAGGAACAAATAAACAAAAAATTAAAGCCAAATAACTTTTAAGGGTCGACACAATGCAAAAATAATAATAAAACGACACATGATAATTTTAATCATGAATTTGTTCGAAAATATTTGAGTCTACGATGATTTTTGTGGAGTATTATTTCTCTGTCTCTTCGTTCTTTCGACCCATTTTAAAAAAGAAGATTCGTCAATATTTTGAAAAAAACTACATGGTTTTATTTAGAATGACATAGGAATGAAAATATTGTACTTCATATTCGAATTCAGTTTCGCGTTATTTTGGTTTTACTAAAAAATTTCAAAGTGTAAGAACACTTTTGGGAGAGACTGTACATTATGTTCATATTCGAGTAAAATTACAACAATATCGTGCTTTCGCACGAACCGTGTAGATTAATGAAGCCATAAATTAGTAGACGTCGTTTTATTACATTATACTTGATTACGACCTTCCGTATTGACACGGAATTAGAGCCATAAATACGTGACAGATAATTAATTTGGGACCTTTCATATCTTCCGGAATAAAACTTATTGCTTACGGAACTCATATATCTAAGGAGCACGCTTCGTAAATGAAGCGCCCATTTTTTTTGGTGCTAAAAGTCTTCTATAAAAGGTGTTTTGTTACTTTAAAAGGTTCGTTTCTTATTAATTTGATTATTTTATATGCGGATACTTTCTGATAAACTGAGTTAATTTACTTCCAGTAAACGGATATTAAAATAATGTCAATTTTTGCAGAAAAAGGGTGTGTTACATTCCATACAGAAAATGGTCAAATATTGTAAGCACAGTGAGAGTATTCTAGAATCTTTATCTGGATTTAGATTTGCATTCCTTTTTTCTCCCCTAGAGTAAGGTGCTTTGAAGAATAATTGTAATCGAAATGAAAGTATTATATTACTAGAAAACCGCCGTGAAGATTTGAAGGGTTAAAATTGCTTCTACATTTGAATGAAGCCATTGCCTGTTTGGTAATATTTTGAGAGTTGAAATTTTAACCCTAACTCCAGTGGATTAACCCTAAACTCCAGTATATAGCTTTCATTGTTTACCACTTTTTCGCTTCTTCATGACACTCTTACCAGTTAAACATTTAAATTCAGTCTTGTCACAATAAATCCTTTCCCAGCATTTTAAACTTACCAAAATATATTATCAAATCATGATGCCGTGGCGTGAGTTTCACTGTTGATGGCGTTAGGAGCGTTCCTCGATCATTGGTTATTATATATACAAGGATTTTTATCCAGGTATATACCTGAATTTCTTCTTTTTTAAACCCTTTCACACAGCGATTTGTTTTAAAATATTATTGTGCGCATAATAAGAATATTCTAGAATCTTGATCTGCATGTATATCTGAATTCAATTTTTCTTTCCAAGAGAAAGATGCTTTGAAGTATAATTGTACACAAAATGAGAGTATTATATTTTTTTGATCTAGGTGTATACCTGAATTTTTTTACTCTTTCACAGAATAGGAGTACTATTGTAGACAAAATGAGAGCATTCCACAGTCTTGATCTGAATGTACACCGGCAATATTTTTCTGTTCGCAGGATAGGATATTTTGAAGTATAATTCCAGCAGCAATTAAAACGTCTAAACTTATCTCGTTAAACGGGAAAAAATCCGAAGCTTTCCCGGAAAATCATTCCGGCTAGTGTGCCTATTTTCTGCTTGTAATATATCTGAGAGAAAACAGAAAATTTTCCCTCTTACAGTCACTAACCTACGTTTTACCAAGTTCAATTCCCAGGGCATCAAAATATGCGACCGTAAGAAACTGACGCACTTTTTTCTTCTATAAAAAAATTTTTACACTAAAAAATATTTTTATTTAGCAAATTAAAATTCTATGCCTCAACGCTAGACCGTTTTTGAAGTGATTAGACTGCAGTCTATTCTGCCGCGTGCAGGTAAAGGGCAGTAACTTCAAATCTTTCATTTTTCATGTTTTTGCATTTCTGTCATCGGGTTGTACGTTAGCTTTATTGTACAAGTTTGCTTATTTGCTTGCTTATCTAATTCCAACATTTCCCTATAGTTAATCTCAAATCCAACACACATTTCTTTAAGTATCTCAAAAACTCATTTCTGCACTTACTGCCGTTTACCTGCCCACGGCAGTATTAACTTCTCTAGTTTATGTTGTTGTATTCTAAATAACACCAGCTCACTTTGATAGACTGTTGTACCTTGGGCCAGTTCTAAAACGTTTTGGTTTTCAAAAAAAGAGTGTGTGATTTTTAAGGTTTTTAGTTATAAAAACTCAACTTCAAGCTTTTTCGCATAAGTAAAAAAATATTTCGGATTATAAAAAAATAGTTTTCTATTTCTGCATATTTTTCACAAATTTTATATAATTTGATCCATGGTACATTATGCTCGTGCTCCTTGAGACGGACCTCTTGTACTTGTAACTGCATAACTTACGTTGTATTCAAGTTTATTGGATCCACTTTCATTCAACTTTTTTAAATGCCTAGTAATGGTTGACCTGCTCACTTTGAGTACTTTTTCGGCCTCTCTAAAAGTCATATTTTTGTTAGGATCATTACTTCTTACTGCTTCAATAGCATTTTGCAATGCCTCAACATCTACTGGATTCCTCTTGATTCCAGTTTTACTTCGAGGCATGATGAAATCCTACCTAAAAAAACAAAAAAAAAACAATCACTGCACCCTAATGTACTTATTGTACCTTGATCCAGTGGTTCAAGGTACAAGATGGAGCTTGGTTTCAAGGTACACGATGGTGCATGTTTATACAAAAGTGGCTGCCCTAACCTAAGAGCTACGTAAAAAGTAAAGACTAAATGTTGAATACACTTACCGAGAGATAGGCAATAGATATAATGGTCAATCAGTTGGGTAAGATTTGTCTTTAAAAGTCCAATTTCATTTAAGTAACACTGGAATTATTTACTTTTGTTTGCACAAATCACAGAACAATCTCTGTCAACATAAAATCTGGAGTTTCAACCTACAACTCACTCTGGCAGATGGAGAGACTGTCATGGCTGACATAGTACCGTGATTCCTCACTAGGTAAAAGCGCTAGCTGTTTAGAGTGCATGGCGCAAGGTACACCATGATCAAGGTACAACAGTCTCCCCTTAACTTTTTGCAACGTTGCCACTGCCAGAATCAAATACGATGGTCTTTCACTTTTTCCTGACAACAATCGTTAACTGACCCATTTTTACTTTTATCTTTTATTTAAATGATAATACTAAAAATATCAGATGCGTAAAAAAGAAATATTAAAGTAAGTTATCAAGAAAAATGACTGTGGCAAAAACAAAAGCAATTTTCTGAATCGAGAAAAAAATCTTGGCAAGAGCCTCGGGAGTATGTGCGTGTCAGTCCACACTCATTTTACTGAAAAAATTGGGTGTTAAGAATGGCCTTCTGCCAAATGTTAACGGTTATTATCCACATATTGTCTCAATGACAAAAGAATGAAACCGCCGATTTTGAACAAAGAATTTATTTCTTTCATCCCGAAAATGCACATAAAGTGCAAAATGTTGTCTTTGTTGTTTTACTTTCATGTATAAAGTTAATTAAATACTGATAAAATTAATGATGTACGATTTAGAATAGCTTCTACTTGTTTAAGTACTTAAAACAATGCCAATTATGCACTAACTTGAAGTAATCCTATTTCTGTGTAATTTGTTTCGCAAGTCTTGGGATTTTCATAAGAGTTTTGTGTATACAATTTTCACCTGAAGAAACGAAATTCTACAAGATTTAATTTCACAAAAGGATAAATGCAAATTAGGATTAGCTTTTACCTTTTACATAAAAAGAAAGCACACTGTACACAAACAAAAAAAAAATATAAACAAATATTTTTTTTTTTGCTCTTGGAAAGCTTTAAAGCTATTTAATAGTATATAGGTTTGTTCCCCGGCATGTTTTGACCTTCAAAAATTTGAACCAAAAAGAATATTTCATTCAGCTGACGCTATTCAAAAGAAACTTTATCATTAAACAATGCGATCTAAATTGATTAAGCATACGAAATGAGATCAAAATGAAACTGAATGTGAATTTTGCATTTATGCACTAAGACATAATTTAAATCTGATTGCATTCAGACATTATGTCAAAAAGCTTATTAGGAAGAGCCAAAATAGCCCGATTGGCTACAGGTCGGGGCGGCCCCAGGTTAAAGATTCTTGAATTCAATACCGGGCCCATCGGTGTACTCGCTTGTTAAACAAGTCGTGAGAGCAAAATTATCCAAGTTACCATAAAAAACCATTGTTAATGAGGGCGCAGGACTTGGAATGGCCAACTTCTGATTTGTATCAAAAGGACTGAGCGGCCTATTCAACTGGTAAAACCACGTCTTTGGCAGGCACGAGGGACCATTGTGACTACCAACGGTATGAAGCATAATTCTGACTAACTATCGGCTAAAATGAAAACTAATTAGATATTAGGATTTTTGAAAAGTTCTTCAAAAAGAAAAGGAAACACCAGACAGCTAACCACACATATTTTCTCATCAACTAAGAAATTTATCTTCATTTTGATCCTAATTTATATTTCACCAATTCGTCTTACTTCTGTGTTTTTTTAAGAAAAAAAAATAAAATACGAATTGCATCATCATTTATTTACGAATGTCGTTTCCTCAGAAGGGAATAAAACTCTTCTACACTTCCTAAAAATAGCCGTTGCCTGAAACAAGAAATCCATTTAATTTAGCAGCCACCGTGTTTATGACATCTACAAGGCTATTATTTTCTACCACGCCATTATTTTTTTCACTTAACTTCTCAGACTGCTTCGAAAAATTTCCAAATGTTAGCTCCTGAAAAGACTTCTCTATTCATTTAAAAGACTGAAGTAATTTATGCACAAACAACGTGTCTCAATGCATTTAAATAGATTTTGCACGTTAGTGGAAAAGCAAACTTCCTGGCTTTGTGTCAAAACTGATGTGAATAAAAGCCATTCATTTTTCACCCTTTTAACCATTTAAAGATTATTTCTTATTTTCCTTTCGAACTTTCGTCAAATTCCGTGACAGATTTTAATTTCTTTCAAAATAGCTGTTGCTCTCTGCATCGAGTTTTGTCGTTCATTTTTCAAAATACTGATATGTTTTGCAATTATTATTAAAACTCTTTCACCGTGTGTGGAGGAAAGTTGTGATTTTCCACTTTGAAACAGAATTTTGTCCTGTAACGCTTTAAAGTGTTAAATGTTATTATCGTTGTTTTGATTTCAGTTAGATGATTGTTATATCGCATCTCGGTTAGGAAAGTGACACAGCTCAAAATTTGGAAAAACAATACTAGATATTGATTTAAAATCAACATTTAATGCTCTTTCTTGCCACAAAACTCGCCCAAAGGTAGCTTATCTAACCGGTGCGTGGGGGCGTTGAAACGATATAACCAATAGTGATGCATCATTCAATTTCCATAATTTAACAGAAATAGTTTCGAACTTTAAGTACGCATTATTAACTTAAATAACAAAAACTAACCAGTTAATATTATATCTTTTTTTTTTTTTTTTGCGTGCATTGTAATATTTGAGACTAAATCACGTAGAACTACTATTTCAAAAAACCTCGATTATCTCCAATTTTTTTGTTTTCTCATGAATGAGGTCGTTTCCAAAATTTTAAAAGTATTTTTTTCTAAAATTATATCCTTAAAAATATAGGATCTGACCATTTTTTAAATAATTTGTTCAAGTTTAATATTTTTAAAAAAATACTTAAATCGGTGCGCTTTCATTGTTTACATTTCTGTCGTGTGACATCACAAATGATGAAATGCAATTCAGTGTTGCCATTCACGAAGAAAAATATTTATTTCTCATCTTTACTCACGTGTATTGACAACGATATGGTTGACAAGAAGCGTAGAGCGCAATTTTAATTCGCTGCTTGATTATCATAACGTGGAAACGTGATACAAAGATGGGTCCAAATTTCATCTTTTCTGGCGTCATTAAGACCACGCCTTGTTTTCAAAATCGGATATTTAAAAAAATTAATTAAAAAATAACTGTTGGGAAAATGAAAGTATTTTCTGGGTCCATGTTATTTTTTTAACTCATTCTATCAATTTCAGTGACTAAAAGTAGTACTTTTGACTGAAGGAAACAACCCCATTGTGTCTCTTTCCTTGCCAGGGTGCGATATAATACTCATTTAAGGCAATATTGAGCCATAGTTTTCCTCTTTTTAAACTGCTCCCACTTTTATTTTAGTAGTCTATTGCATCTATCATAATACTGAAAGGAAAATCCCAAAACGTTATAAAGAAACCCGAAATCAAGAAATAATATTTAACGAATTGAAGTGTGACTCACATGACTTCCTTTGACTCCAATTTAATATCATTTTCCCATTATTGGTTATTTTAATGTGATGCAATAGTTTATTCTCTAAATATCACCAACAGTGGCCAAGTTGAAACCAGATTTTAAAAAAAATCACCAAATTTCTCGTCAAGTTGGCATTAAAACTTGGGGACCAAAAGACTGGCGATATATCGCGAAGTGTCCGCCAAATTATAACACCACTTGAGTTTACATCGAATTTAACAATGATTTCCCCCCAAAAAGGGGCAAAATATCCCATTAGAAACACCCAATGCAACCAAAATAGGAAATGCACAATTAGACCCCACTAGGAGTCTACGTACCAAATTTCAACTTCGTAGGATATATCGTTCTTGAGTTATTCGACATACATCCGCACATACGCACATGCGTACTCACATACATACGCACATACATACACACGTACATACAGACGTCACGAGAAAACTCGTTGTAACTAACTCGGGAATCGTCAAAATGGATATTTCGGGGAACATTCATTCGGTGATGAGCAAAATGGAAATTAAGGTCGATTTTAGAGTGAAAATGCTTTTGCGAATACAATACTTCCTTTTTTGTAAAAGGAAGTAAAAAAAGAACTATTAAAAATGAGTTGTCTGTCTTCTTGGCGTAACGTTGAATAAATTAGATGCAAAATAAAAAGGATATTGATAACAGTAGCGCAACTTTGACACAGGTGAAAAAATTTTTCTATATGTTTAAAAAACTCTGCATTATATTTTTGTAGCATCCCAAGATTTAAACAAACTACTGATGTACGATGTAGAATGATGTAGGAGATTACAATGTCGGAGGCAAGAAGTTTCAACGACTTTATATCGGCATTCAAGAGTAAGTTCTAAGCACTACTATTGGAAAACATAATGAGCGGTGAACAGTTTTGCCACTTTTTAATTGAAATGAAAAGTAGAAAATTAATAGACCTTTCCAGTAGTATGTAGCATTAGGCTAGTTGCAGTTTCTTTTAAAGTCAAGAATATTGAAAAATATGAAACGGTGCAAAATTATTTAATATGGCTCAAGCTTAAAGTCGCCATTAATGATTATAATTACAATCTTCAATCTAGTAAAAGACAATGCAAGAAGTTCCCATGCGGATGTCAATTCACTTTGCAGTTTCACTAATAAAAGTTGTCTGAAAATAGTAGACAGGTGTTTTGGGCATTTATCGGAGGTCTTTTTATTCATAACATATTTTCTTCTGCATTGAAAAGGATGAGATAAAAAAAAGAGATCTCGTAACTTTGAAAGTGTCGAAATATATGTAAAAAATTACAGTAGCTATCTTTATCTAATTTCTAAATTTATTACGTGTTACAAACATTATTAAGCAGAAATAAAATAACTTAAAAATTTTGTTTATTCGTAAATTAGTAATTATTACGTAGCTCGTATTATGATTCTTATTGATTTGTATTAATTTGGCTAACTATTAACACTTTTCGCAATTGCAACAAATTTGGTGATGTTACGTCAAGTGGGGCATTTAACCCGATGGAGTGGGGTGGATTGTCTGATTGTGAAGGTAATGTGACCCAAAGTTGCATTTTTTTTTTTTTTTTTTGCAATAAAAAATCTAATTCGTAGTTTTTGGTCAAGATAAATTTCACAAAGCATCTGGATCCACATTAACAGAGGCCAGAGGTATTACTTTTAATTTTTCGTCAATTATTTTTCTGCTTAGTTGGGTTAAGATTGCCGGACTTACTCTAAGTTGAATATTTATTTCTAAAAAACTTGGCAAGCTCCAATAAGTTGGATAGAATAAAAACATTCATGCACGGTTTGAAAAAAGCGAAATAAAATTTTCAATAGCAATGTATAGTTAAGCTGTAGTTTATAATTATTTGGAATGTAATCTTGATTTCAAAGAATTAGAAAGTTATTGGTGAGAGTATACAATAGATAAACTCTTAAGATCTGGTTGTACAATGTAAAATCTTTTTCTTTTCCAATTGCACGAACTTTTTAACCTAAACGTTGACAATTATGAACTTGTATTATATGTAATTAAAATGTTTATTTGTTCAGGTAAACTTACTAAATAGGTGTTAAAGGTGTTTAATTATTTATAGCTGTTAAATTTTATGAGCTTTACTGATTACATTATTTTGAAGTGCGTAAAATGTATGAGTATGTGTGTTTGAAGTTGACATCATCTTTGGTGAGTAACGTTTTAAAATGGAAACATAATAACTATTTCTTAGCACACAAGATATAAAGTTTGAATAGTTTTAAAGTTTGACTAAACGTTTTATTCGTGGTTAAGTTTTAAACATTTTCTCAATCAAAATTATCAACTTTCAAAATACTTATTCTTTTTTGACTTTGGGAAAGGAAGTATACACCAAATTTTACTATTTTACAAAGTTATTCTCTACTACCTTCATAAAACCTATGAAAATATTTTAATAATGTATCAAGTTGATAAAAACTAAAAACAGTTTTCCTTTACATTAATCTCGACATCGCTCTTTCAAAACCATTAACAACTTTAAGAAAGAAAAAAAGGTTAACACAATATTCTCGTCCATAACTTGAGCTAAAATCTTTAAAATCTTAATGTAAGAAACGCAGCTGTGTTTAACAAAAAAGAAAAAAACTCAAAAGGAGATTTCGTAATGGAAACTGTAGACTAAGACTGTTTTTCAGAAACGTGTACTGCATAAACTGTACTGATATCTTGACTTCTTAATGCAGTAACTGACGATTCGATTTTTTAACACTTCGATTTTTTACCCTGCAGAGATATTTGAGTGTTTCTATTCCTTAGAGCAGACTGAAGCAATTTCTATGCCCGCATCGTTTCAAACAAGGTTTAAAACGGCCCTTTCGAAACATTTGCTTTTTGAACAAGTAATAAAAGGAATTCTGAAAAATATGTCTTTGAGAAGATAGAAAAGAGTTTGAGGGAAATAAAGAAAAGAAATGCGTATACGCACTGTAAGAAAATTCCAAAATGTTACAGATTATTTACAGGTAATGTTTCGGAATTTCACACCAGTTCAAACCAGTTCAGTGAAAATCAAGTATTTTGCAAAAAAAATCCTTAGTAGCAGCAAGATGCATGAATGTAGACTTCTCACTGTTGTGGGAAAATATTTTTAGCTACCAGTGTCAAAATGCATTTAGCTTCTTTATTAGGTGTTTTCCATTGAGCTCGGTTACAGCCCTTTGAGCTGCACTAATCACCAAACGAGGGCATAAGTACGTTCTGAGGTTCGTAACTTTCTAATAATTGTAATCAAATAAGCAGTTCGGCATTTGTTTGCAGTCCTTCCTTTAGCTTCGGCCTTATTTGAAAAGCGCTCTAGAAGCCTTCACAATAAATCAGGGAGATGCCAAGCTAATAATATTGTGGAAAATTATTTGATTTGGAATGGCAACAGCCATTCAACGCTTTCTAGCATGAACTCGAATCAAGCGTTCAGTCGCCACTGAATCACCGTCGATGAAAGTAGAATTTCGATATTTTGATGTGACGAAAGTCACCCTTTTTGATGGGACTTATGTTCCCAATCTTCGATACATATAATTTATGTGCATTGTATATACGTTTCAACTAACAGTTCTTAATTAAATTGTTTTTTCTAACCTTCAATAAGCATATGTCGATTTTTGAATTTGATGTGGCAAGTTTACCCACTAAACCATTCGACAATATAAACAGGCTTTTTATTTATTTTTTTTCATAGCCCAGTTTCTTATAAAGTTCCTCATTTAACCGAGGAACGAGACAGTGGGAAGCAAGGAGAAGTAAGCGCAAAAACGAAAAATTTTGAGATAACCGGTCCAAATGGTAGGTGAACCACTTCTCTCTTGTGGGGCAAGAGATAGTTCTAGTAGCCATCGTAGGTGAAACTTTACAGCATGATTTAGAAACTTCCTTTTTTATAAAAGAAAGTAAAAATCATGTCATTTATAGCATTTCTGTCACTTTGTACCTATCTACATACATTTTCCCGAGCATTATTAATTTTCAAATGTATACTCATTTCTGGTCACCCGGTATTAAAGAATATTGGAATATATTGAATGAAAAAAAATCATTAAAAACATTTATTTGTTTGCCTTTTTTTAGTTTGTTTTAAAATAATAAACACATTTCTTAAAAACTATCGCTGAAAATTCACACCTATTTATTTATTCTTTTAATAAATAACTATAAATAATCTTCAGAACAAAAGATAAAATAGGTTTTGTTGATTACATGGTTAAGCTCACTAAATTCTCTTATTACAAATTTGTGCTTTACAGTGCTGAATCTATGAAGATATTTAATGCGTTCAAATGGTTATCTTTAGAAGAAAAACTGTTTCAAATTGTTTCTTCGATTAAAATTTAAGTTAAACTTTAGTTTCTTTTTAAAAAATATTTTCTATTTTTCCCCGTTTCGAAGTTGTTTTTGAAAGGAAGAATAGCTTTCTTTTTCGTCCGATGTCTATTATATTTCAACCATTTCGCCGCTTCTGTCCTTGAGATCTGATCTTTCTCCGTCGCAAGGACATATCGATCGTTATCATCAACTAACTGCATTTGAGAATATATTATGACATTTCACATTTTCTATTGTACTGGAAATGAATAGAAACTTGTGTATTATGTGTATCATGTACCTTGTTCTAAGACACTTGTCTTATAGATAGTAAGGGAATGCGAGGCTAAGTAAAATACGTAAAACAGTTTACTTCGTTCAAAATGTAAAAATTGGAAGTTTATTTTGAAAGTTACAGTATATACAGAAATAATAACGTAATTTATAATAAAAATTGGATTGAAACATTTTTTTTTTTTTGGCAGTAAAATTTGGCAGTAAGTTTAAAATTTTCACTTTTTTCATGGATGCAAAGTGAAAAATAATATATTTTTCTAATGAGATGCCTTATATTTAATTATTGAAAATATTTTTGATCAAATAAATGAGTACATAAAATAATTAATGAATAAATGAATAGATAAATGAAACAATAAACGAATTAAAAAATAAATAAAATAATTAATACATGAGAAAAAAAATTTGGGAAATAAAATAGTGAATGAGTACGAAAATAGGCGAATGAATGAATAAATATTGTTACGGATCCGGTGTGACTTCCAACTTTCTTGAAAGGACGACACAGTTCTTGAGAAAAACACAGGAGATTTATTTACATATGTACAGGAAAGATCGTTAACAACTGCTAAATTAATCATCAGCAATTAAGCAAATATCAATCGACACCGTAAACTCAACGGTTACACACGTATTTACATCCAAATACGAAAAACAACACAGCGAAATGCCTCGCAATAAACAGAGCTAATACACTCTCAGTACAACTTCTCAATCGAGACTGACTTTTTATGCCGCAGAGGCTATTTATAAATCCTTGAAAAGTTTCCACAATGTTTCATCGAGAAGTTTTGATAACATTCTACAAATATCTCGCACTTTCTTTTTATTCATTCACAAATTTTATCTATGAGAGAATACGGGGACCGTATACTTCAGTCGAATGTACGGGGGGTGTATATTCATTACAGGATACTATTTGCAGGTTACGTTACTACAATAATTTTAGATGACAGATAATTTAATAAACGCCAAATTTAGCTAGATTACGACAAATTAATCAAAAAAATAACTAATATTTACTGAATTTGTAACAATATGTTTGCTACTAAATGAAGGAATGTAAATAAATTAATAGAGGAGTTCGTAAATGATTCAAATATTTATTGAACAAGTAAACGAAATGAACTATTTCCCTCTGCCTCATCCACTGTGCTCTGCGCGCAATTGAATAGTTGTGTAAAACATTTAAAATAAAAAAAGGGTTAATAATATGTAAATAAATACTGCAACGACTTTTAATAAGTTTCAGTAAATATTTGAAATATTAATCCCAAGAAACTTCTCATGTTTTTGGCTTTCAGTAAAATATTATAATATGTGTCATTTAAAAAAAAAAAAAAATGCTTGCATTAACATATTCTTTTACCTTTAGAGATAACATTTACTGACTGGAATAGACTACATATGCTATTACATAGATAAAATATTCCAGTACGTGCTTCCAGAAAAAAATAATATATTTGCAAGTGAAATGGTTTAACATTTTAGTTGTAGATATATATATTTTTGCCTCGTAAGAAAGCAAATTATTTACTTTCGTGACTTTATTTTGAAATCTAATGTGTACACTGTTAAAAAAAACCCTGAAGAAATTTTACGGTAAAAGTTAGTGGTATCTATGCTGCCAGTAATTTTTACCGTAAAATCCTATTTAACTGTAAAATTTTACGGTAGAGTAAGCGAAAGTTAAAAAACGCAAAATTCGAACAGTAGGTTCGAGCTTGGGACCTTTTTATTGGCAGGCAATCTTGCTGAATACCATTCGAGTTAGGACACATCGAGTGAGGGGGAGTACTGTGTTATCTGCTTCGCACTGTACATTACGTGGTGTATCAACTCGCGCTACAATCGTTTTTTTTTCGGTACAATTTACTGTACATTTTTCTCCGATGTGAATACATTTTATAGTATTATTTACCATAAAAGCTTCCTGAATTTTAACAATAAATTGTAATGTGTATAATGAGTGTAATGTGGTAAAAACAATGAAAATAGTTGCAAATGTTTTTTTTTTTTTCATCATACCGTGGAGTAAGCTATATAAATCGAGATTGAGAGACATATTTCAATGAAATCCTACTAAAGGTTTGAACTTTGCACGCATTTTATTTGAAAATTAAACATATCTTTGTTCCTCACTACCTCAATCACTGTTTGCGTTTCTAGATGTGCTCTTAGTTTCATCGTCCGACTCAAACTATACGTATAAACCAACAGCAGCCCGACAAAGAGAATTGACTGTTTGGGAAAAAACATGGTTTGAAAATTATTAAAGTGGCGATAGGAAATCCTCAACAAAGAAGAGGACATAGATTGGATTTATGAAGAAAGCTAGGTTCAAAGTTAAGGAAGAAAAATAAAATATTTTAACTTGTAGTGGCTATTTGAGATACCTTAAGTTGCGAAGAGGAAATGATACTACGTGAAAATAGAATTGTGACCTTAATTTTATTTAGTTCTTAAATATTGCACATACATATCACTAAAAAAAATAGTTAGCAAAGGAACGTAAAATAGTGGCAAGCAGCTCGTTTGCAAGTTGCGACAAGCTTTTTATACTTTTGATCACGTGATACAGATTTACATTTTGATGTTGCCACAAACTACACAACGATAGTACATTATTTTGCTCGCTCTGCCCTATATGCAGATGAATCTTTTGGCAATCCCTGAATCTCCAAAGAAATATATTTTATCATCCTTAAATATTGTTTGTTTACAAAGTTACTCTTATCTTCATCAATTTGAACTATGTTAGAGTTTTTTGAATAACTTTTTTTAACTCAAATCGTTTTTCCATACATAAAAGTAACTTTGTAACGTTGGTCTTTTTCTCTTGTAGCCAAACGAAAATGTTCTTAGCATTATTCTTCTGAGATACATTCAGATTATCATTTCTCTTTTTCTCTTTTTATACAGGAAATAAATCTTCTCTTTTAAGAAATCAGTGAAGTATTTAAACTTTTGGTTTGATATAAGTTCCCTATATAGCCTCCTTTAGGTTATTAAATCTGACCTTCTTTATAGTTATTCATGTGATGTGAGGCAGTGAGAAGTAATGGAAAATAAGGGGACATTTTCAAGTTTTGAGTAAAACTCGTTTAAAGTTCCGGTCTTAGGTAGGCTTTCATTGAAAAGTTTTTCTAAATTATGCTGTACAGCAGCACCTACCAGCAGGCCCGACGAGAGGCCATGTCAGCCCAGTTCGAAACTAGCGGCCCGGGTCTTGGGGGGGGGGGGTGACACCGACGCAAAAAAAGAAAGAAAAGAAGGAAATTAAAAAAGAAAGAAAAAATAAGAAGGGAACAAAAGAAAAGGGGGGAACAAACACTGAATAAGAGAAAACGTAAAGATTAAGTAAAATTTACTGTTGTGGCACTTAAAGAGTTAATTGTTTTTTACTAAGTATAGTTTTGATTTTTTTTCCTTCTTTCCCATTTCTCTTTTCTTTTCCTTTTTCTTCTTTTTTAAGGGTGGGAGGTGTCCGGCAACATAACTGAAAAGGGGCCCGCTTTGGCTCTCTGCCGTCCTGCCTACCAGGGGGAGCTATCTCTCGTCCCAAAACAGAGGAGAGGTTCACCTACCATTTGTACGGCTTAACTCCAAATTCTTTTCCGATCCTATATTTAACTGTAAAAATTAGATCCTTCAAATTCTTGGTTTTGGAACTTACTTCCCATTGCTTCTCACTGCTTCACTTGATGTTGCTTTGGAAAAAAATTAAAAAACTATAAATATATTGTTCACCATTGAAGGTTATTCTATCATTACTATACAGGGTGTCTATAAATTAATCATCGAGTAAGAATTTGCTGTAAAATTGAAGGGTTTGCAGCAACAAAGAGTTAACTCCATTTTTTGGTCGTTTGGTTTAACAAGGAGTTATCCCCGGTTGATAGTTCTCAAGTTCGTTTGGTTCAACATTGTTATCTTCTATTGATAGTTCTCAAGTTATTCGCTAGAATGAGTTAGCTGCTTCATTCGCTTGAGGCAACATGGAGTTTCAACTCCAGGAGATTTCCCAACAATCAAAAAGTGGAGTTAAATCTTTGTTGCTGCAAACCCTTCAATTGCAGAATAAGTAAGAAAGATAACACTTTTTCTATGTTATAAAGTCATTATCTGAATTATTAAATCAGCGTATTTTTCTACAAAAATGGCATTTGTGTCCTTTCGCGGGATTGCCTTTCATTTCTCTGAGGGCATCTAAAGCTTAGAAGAATTTTCACCCCAGAAACATTTGGTGTAACTCTACAAATTTTTGTCAGCAGTTGGAGGAATATATTGAGCCGGCAGGACATTTTCGGAGGAAATTATGCACATTTTCTGAGGATAGTTTTTGTAGTGCTCATGTGTAATTACATTAATGACACTTAACATAGTTAAAATTGCTTTGAAAAATAGTTAATAAAAATTTATGCCATTTGTAAAAAAATTTTTTCACTGTTTCCTTTTCGTATCAGTTTTATATGCAGTGATTAATCTATGAAAATTCCCCTTTTTGAAGCATCTAAGAACCAAAATATTTAAGGGGTCTAAGGACCCTTAACCTTCAAAATTTTCGACTTTCTGGAAAAAATATATGTAATGCATAATTTGATTCTGAACAATTCGATACCTTATTTTTTACCATACGCAAAAAACTTTTCAAGTTATCGTAAAAATTCGTAAACTTTCCCCATGTTAATAGCAGCTGCTTAAGCCTCTTTTTCTCAGGTACCGGTTTCTTCGGTTTTCTCGTTTTGCGCGCACGATATCTCAGAAAGTTTCTTATATATTTCCGTAAAACTTTTTATACATGTTTGTCTGGTATATATTAATGATCTGAACCTAAATTTTAACTAAAAATGAATGGTAATATTAAAAAATACATATATTTTTTCCCAAAATTTTGGAAAATTTTGATTAGGACTTGTAAAATTTCAAAAAATAACTAAATAATTTTAAAAAAATTAAACAAATTTAGGTTCAGGTCATAAATATAAACCAGACAAACAAGTATGAAAAGTTTTAAGGAAATATATAAAAAACTTTCTGAGATAATATGCGCGCAAAACGAGAAAACCGAAGAAACCGGCACCTGAGAAAAAGAGGCTTAAACAGCTGCTGTTAACATAAATCTCTATGGGGAAAGTTTACGCATTTTTACAATAACTTGAAAAGTTTTTGGCGTATGGTAATAAATAAGGTATCAAACTGTTCAGAATTAAAATATGCATAACATATATTTTTTCCAGAAAGTCGAAAATGTTGAAAGTTAAGGGTCCTTAGACCCCTTAAGATGAAATGGAACTGACATAATAACTGAACATTTTTGTAAAGAACATAAAAAAAGTAAAATGCAAGTTTTAATCTTTTTATCTGTCTTGAATCTACCACTTTCATGACAAAAAGGAATTTTTAAGACCAAAAAAAGCAAAAAAGACTGCCAAATTTGACATATACAGTGGTGGACAAAATTATAGACTCAAATTTTTTTTTATTTTGTTTCAATTACAACATGACTCAGTTTAAATTATTTTCATTGAAGTAAAGATGAATAGTTGAAGAAATAGTTCTAAAATTAGTACATCTTATCAGTTAAATTAAAAAATTCATAAAATTAGAAAATTTGCAAATTTAATATTTTATCATGACGTGAAACCTGGACAAAAATATAAACTCAAAGGTAAAAAATCCAGGATTACGAGAAAGTTTCGTTCAAAAATGTTAATTTAACGCCATAGAATGAATAAATGTTGCCATCAGTGATTGCTAAAAGTTTGGTTTTTGGAAATTTATGAGAAACATATAAATGCACTGCTGGACAAAATTATAAACTCATTTTTTTTTCATTTTTTCAATCATAATTTTACTCAGTTAAAAAATTTTTTGTTCCAGTAAAGATAAATAACTCTTTTAGCATGGTAAATCAGGATTGGCATTTCTTAATGGAAGATAGAACGCTGAAGATTACCAATTAATACTGGAAGATCATCTCTTACCTTTTGCTCATCTGATTCCTGGAGGTAACTGGTCATTTCAACAAGATAACGCGAGTGTACACAAAGCGAAAAGTACAAAAGAATGGTTCAAGCGCTGTGGTATCAAAGTAATCAAACGGCCAGCTCGTAGTCCGGATCTTAATCCGATTGAAAATCTTTGGGGGACCACGGTTCGCACAGTTTATCATGATCGGCACCAGTACTAAAAAACAGGGGAATTAAAAAGGGCAATACTTTCAGCATGCAACCATATGTCATTGCAACTGTTGGAAGTTTATAAAAGTTTTGTAGTTTACACTAATGGCTAGATTTAATGCAGTGTTAATTTTTAAAACGTTTCAAATATTGATTTTTTTTTCCAATTTATCCATATTAATAGCAAAATTACATTTTCCTAAATCTATGCTTTTGTTTTACTGAAGTAATTGCAAATGTAACTTAATTATACTAGAAAAAAAAATTAAAATTTTGTCAGCTTATAATTGTGTTTATGCAGCATTTTAAGTTTTTAATTTTGTAATTCAGCATTGGTTCATTTTTGGTTATTAAATGATTAAATATTTGAATAAAATTCTACCAAACTTCAGAGTTTCTTACTTTTGAGTTGATACTTTTGTCCAGGTTTCATGCATCATAAAGATATTAAAGTTGATATTTTTTTAATTAAATTATTTATTTTATAAAGTTTCTGAGTTATACTGAATTTAGGACTATTTAGTCAGTTATTTATCTTTACTGAAACAAAAAGTTTTTTAACTGAGTTAAATTATGATTGAAAAAATGAAAAAAAAAATGAGTTTATAATTTTGTCCAGCTGTGCATTTATATGTTTCTCATTAATTTCCAAAAACAAAACTTTAAGCAATCACTGATGGCAACATTTATTCATTCTATGGCGTTAAATTAGCATTTTGGAACGAAACTTTCTTATATTCCTGGATTTTTTACCTCTGAGTTTATACTTTTGTCCAGGTTTCATGTAATGATAAAATATTAAATTTGCAAATTATCTAATTTTAAGAATTTTTTAATTTAATTGATAAGATGCACTAATTTTAGAACTATTTCTTCAACTATTCATCTTTACTTCAATGAAAATAATTTAAACTGAGTCATGTTGTAATCGAAACAAAAGAAAAAAAAAATGAGTCTATACTTTTGTCCACCACTATGCTTTGAGCTTATAAGTACGATGGTTGGATCATTGAGAAGAGATAAAATGGAAGGAGGGAAGACTTTCATTCTTGACGCGAAGACTCCAAGTCACGTGATAGATATCAAAACTAAACATTGGAAGAAATCAGGTTTATTTTGTTATTTTCACGTAAAACGTGTCAACCATTCGTCGTTGTTAAGTAACGTGACTTGGGTTCTTTGCCTCAGCTTTTGCTGAGCCAATGATTGGATTTGCTCCCTTTCTATACTAATTCCTGCTTTAAGGGTTGGATGTTTAATAGTGACAACTACTTATTTACCGTAACACAAAGGTGATACAGGCCAGCAAGGTTTATTGTCTTTCAATATAGTCACCAACATTGTGTACAACCCGTCTCCAACAACGTGGAAGTAGTACACTGTAAAAACGATTCAGAAACGTTCCTGGAAAATAATAGGCAGCTAATGTGCCCAATTTCAGCCAGTAACATATCGTACAAAAACCAGGAACGTTTTCCGATAAAAGTCAGTAACCTTTCTGAAATATTGGAAAAACTCCCCTATTAAAGCCAGTCGTGAACCTTCTAGAAAAATTAAATAGGTTTAATTTATTTCATTAGAACCTTCCTGATTTACCAAGAAAGCTCCAGAAGTATTAGAGCAACCACGGCCAAGCTACGTGAAAATTGCAAGCAAGAACCAAGCATATTCCTTGCCTGCAATTCCTGCCTCGCAAAGCTGTAGCTATACAGTGACTTATTTGCTCCCATTGGAAGTTTGTTAATCCGGACGGGCCATAAACAATCTAAAGCCGATACATTTAATAAACACGCTCCGTCAATATTTAAACTGGTAGCAAAAAATATTTTTCACACCAATGCAAGGTTTGTATTCGTGCATCTTTTAGGAATTCAGGAAACTTTTTTGTGAAGATACTTAATTTTTTGTGGAAATAGGTGAAAACCCTGAAATCACGAAACGTTCCACGGAAATAACCAGTAACGTTTCGGAATTTTTTTACTGTATGGCACCTGTAGTAACAGGGCCTATTCTGTCGATAGTTCGAATGGAGTTCGAAGGAACAAGAGGTGAAACTTATAATGCCAGGTTTTTCATTTGTACAAATCAAGTACATATTGTTTGAGACTTTTAATTTATGAATTATCTGAAAGTTATAATCACTTTATTAAATAATTTAGTTGCTAGAAGTGGAAAACACAACGTTAGTCAAGCAAAAATGTTGAAAAAATATTAATTTTAATCTTTTGTGAAACCCCGTTTGGTCAACATCTCTTCCCCTTTTTATTAGAGTCCCACTCTTGGATCTCCTATTCTATGCAATATTGTTACATGTCTAACAGCCTAAGAGAGTGTTAATGCTGATGAGTTCAACTTATTTGATACAAACATAATTTCCAAAATGATAGGATATAATCATAAAATATTTAGATGCACCGTTCAGACACATCAGACAAAGTAAAAACTTCCGGACCACATGCTGTTTTTTGTACACAATTAAATCGAGCACACTTTTTCAAAGGATGATAACTGTTGCCACTTGTAGTGAAATGAATTTTGCAGTTGTTATGCTGTCTGAACTGTGTGCATACCCTGCAGTATTATTTGAAGCTAAACACATGATAAGAAATGTAGCGAAATCTGAAATTAACATTTCTTGGCTAATGGAAAATCAAGCAAGAGATGACTTTTCTCATAAAAGGGGATTTATTGGAGAACAAAAGGTGTTATGTTCTAAACATAGATGGTGATCAATAAGACTACACTCGCAGGAAATACCGGATTAAGTCAAAGTCATACGGGATTAAATTTTTGCGACTTAGGCTTGCTCCACAGATTCCTGCGACAGCAGACCGCTCCATTCGAACTATCGACAGAACAGGCGTTGCTATACAGGTGTCCGACGACTTCCACATCACTGGAAACGGGTTGTACACAATGCTAGTGACTATACAATAAACTCCCGATTATCAGCGGAATTGGGTGGCACGGTAATCACGGGAAATTGAATTCGCTGAAAATCTAAAAAAATAGGTAAAAACAATGCTGGTGTATGAAACAGATTAAAGAGATCAATAAAACTCGCAAACATTTAAACTACACCTAAACCTGTTTTTGTGCGGTCTTTTTTTGAACGATTTTTTTTATACGAATATTTTTTGTGCGGTATATGAACATCTATATAAATAAAACGAAGAATATGTGTGTACATGCTATGTGTGTATATACTATGTGTGTATATATATGTGTTAATATGCTTCCTATACAATTCAGTTTACGTCGGATCGCGACCAAATTTGGCAGGAGGGTACTCGGGGTACCCGAGAAGGAACGTACGGGGGTTTTCAAACGCCAAAAAAGAACCAAACCGTTCGAATTTTAATTTTAGGGCCCGAAAATGGCATTAAATGGGGGGATTATTACGGCAAAGAAATTATTTCTACCTGAAATAATTATCCGATCAGTTTGATTTTGGCGCCATCCGAAAGCGCGCGAAAAACACCCATAGAGTTAATTCATTTCCTCCAAATTTCAAAAAAAAAAAAAAAAAAAAGCTGTAAAACCACCGGGACAAAACTAAAAAGCACTGCTAAGCCTAATGGAGCAGAAATTTTTAATCGGAAAATTATCGTTTGCGCAATTTCATTTTAAATTAGCGGTCAGAAGGTTGCCACTTTTTTTTCCCTCGATTGTGACTAAATAAAATTTTGTTTTTGTTTTGAGGTAAAAATTTCCCATTTTGATTATTATTTGGCAATTTATATTCTTTCTTTTCTTTTTAGGATTTTAGTTGTATTTATGGATGGTTGCGTTCATTTTTTTCACGAACTTTTGATTTGCCGTTTTTTTCTTTAAGAATGATTGTTTGGACGGGAAATTTTGTAGTAATTTTTTCCCCATAATTGAAGCCTGATTGTTGAACATGCGTCACTCGACAAAACTATTATTTTCGAGGTAGACCGTGCAAGGTCGGGCAATGCAGCTAGTTATTTATAAAACGAGCAGAATTTATTTATAAAACACTTGCGAGGTAGTAGCTTCAAGTGACGACAGGGACATCCCGATGGGAAATCACTGTGATCTCCCAAAAATTTCCTCATTAGGGAAATTTTTCGGGAGTCAAAAAAATATCATCATTTAGTTTATTTTGATTTCGTTTAACTATGACGTTTTGAATTACTTTCCACGTGAGACTTTTTTTATGCAGTCTCTATCAACAGCAGAAAAAGAAAGTATTTTTCGACTGTGTTGCGAAAACAAATTTTTATAGTTACTCGTGAAGTTTGGAACATTTTTTTAATGGGATTTTTTTTATGCGATCCCTATCCACCGCATAAAAACAGGTTTGGGTGTTTCGCTAAAACGATAACAATGCATGTAAAGAATGCATATAAAAGTATAAAAGGATCGCTCATTATTACAAGCGGATTACACACATGCGCGATCAAATCGTACAATCAGATTAACTGCAACAGATCAGGGTCGGTTACAGCAAAAGAGCAAAGAGGAGGGTAGAGAGTTTTTTTTTTCGAGACTGGTCTGGTCACTGATTTACCTACGTAAATAATGCAGATCTAAAAATAAGTCAGTACGCTAGGTCTAAAAATCAATAAGTAGTGAAGAAAGTAGTAAGCAGTGTGTTGATTTAAAAATTATGTTTCAACTAGCCAGGTTTTGGTGACCTTAAAAGGATTGATATCATTGGAAGGGATGGGAAAGAAAGCAAAAGGAATGTCTAAAAGTAAATGGTGCCCTTGGTACATTGAAATGTGTTAATTTATTCACATTAAGTTAACTATTGTCAATTTTTTTTAAGTGTGAAAGACTGCCGATAATTGGGAGTAATCTGTATTTAAGAACTAGCGGTACCCGCACGGCTTTGCCCGCAGTAGAAAATTAGAAGGTCATTTGGTTTGCCTGTATATTTACAAATAATGGATGATGAATTTCTCGCCAATACGATAGGTTAATTTGCTCGATCACGTTATGGTAATTTGCTCGTCCATGTTACGGTAATTTACTCGTCTATGTTATGGTAATTTTCTCGGTGCAGAGGAATTAAGTCCACCAATGGTGGTAAAAATAAAATCATAGAAAAATAACAAATCGAATTTTAGAAAAATCGCTTCTAGGTGCGTACCTCCATGCTACAAAGTAATTTTGTGATAAATTTCAGGAAAATCGGCCGTGCGGTTTAGGCGCTATATTCGGCACAGAGATACAGACGTCCAGACAGAGAGAGATCCAGACATCCAGATAGAAAGACTTTCAGCTTTATTATTAGTAAAGATAATGGACTTTAGTGCCAAGTTTTACTTTTGTATCTGGTGTAAATAAATAGTTTCCATTATTAAAGTTCCAACCCTCGTAGAAAAGTCAACATTATTTGGCGCCAAAGAAGGAATGACCTAATATCACTTTTCGATAGCCATCAATTTATAATGCGTCGAATCCAGGGTTGCAAGTTTTTAACTCTAGTAGGGGAGGGGGGGGGGGAGCCATGGTAAAAGAAAAAGAAGAGCCATCGATATCATTCTTATTTGCTTTTGACATGCGAAATGGATTGCTTCATTCCATTATTAATTAACTAAGTAAAAGTTATTTTCTATTTTTATACCACACAACTCTTCCACTCCATCACCAAGTCAACAAAAAATATTTATTAAAGTATGTTTCTTTCTATAAACAACGTCGAAAGGGCCACTTTTGTTGAACTCTGACAGTGAGAAATGTTCTTTTAATATAACGCAGGCATCAATCATTTTCCTTTTTCATGCAAGACCCAAAAAGCGAATCATGAAGTGAAGAGAAAGGATGAAAGAGTGTGCGTGTCAATTATTTCGCCGTTATAGATTTTCTTGAAAGTGCTCTGAACTACTTGCCCCAGGATAAAAATCGTTTGCTTAAGAAATTAAACAAGAAGTTCTGTCTAGAACTAGATGAGCCTACTTTCCCGTATACCCATACTACTTTCTAGTACCTGATCAATATTCTCAAAAATAGCTAAAATCGCAAATTTTTTCAAACATATTTTAAAAATACTTTAAGCTGATTTCTAGGAATAAAATAACCCCACTCATCTAAAAAAAATGTTATGCGTAAAAAAAAAAAAAGCAGCAACTTTTAAACAAAGCAGCTAATACACTTTTTTCCATTAAAAAAAAATCTTTAACAGCTTTCAAAACGAGAAAATAATAATTAAAATTAATCAGCTCATTAAAATAAATACATCATATCAAAAAAAAAAAAAAAAAATCGTTTCTTTTCCCCTGTTGCCAAAAAACATTTTTTTAAATGAATTAATGCACTTACCAAAACAACAACAACAAAAAAAAAAAAAAAAAAAACAAAAAAAAAAAAACAAAAAAAAAAAAAAAAAACAATAAAATGTCAACTTAAAGAAATAATTTTCTTTGTCAAAAAAAAAATCGTCTGCGCATATCTTTATGTAGAAACATAAATGACTTCGAGTTTATTTGCCAAAAACTGAGTACCTAAATTGAAACTTTAGCGTAAAAATAAAAACAAGTCATATCAACAATAATTATTTCACAGTTAAAACCATAGCTGCGGAGTCGGAGTCAATCTCATTTTGAGATAAAGGAGTCGGAGTCGAATATTTAAGAATCGGAGTCAGTCATTTCTCCACCGTGTATAAATTTTTGCCAAAACTACGAAGTCAGAGTCAAAGTCGGGGAGTCGGAGTCTGATTCATTGTCGGGCACAGGAGTCGGAGTCGGAGTCAAGTGCCCCTAAATTCTCGGAGTCGAAGTCTGGAGTTTGACGTCAAGAGTTATTTCCAACAAAATTTGTTTGAAGTAAATCCGCCTTCATGTAGGGAATCTTCATTGACTTTCAGTTTCCCCGTAGGCACTATTGTTAAGGGATTTGAACTGTTCAAAATTAAACGGAAAATTGTTCAAATCAAAAAGATATTTTATATACAAGTTTTTCATCAAAAACTTTTTTCGACAAAGCTTGTTTGAAGCAAATTCGCCTCACAGTTCGGAATTGCTTTGAATTTCCCCGTAGGCGCTAATGTTAAGTTTTTTTGAACTGTTTAAAATTGAACAAAAAATATTTCAAATCAAAAAGTGAATTATGACAAAGAGGTGTCCTCGCCGAGGTCTTTCGAACAAAAAAAAATGTTCTAATCTTATTATTCATTCAAAAGTTATTAGGGGGGGGACAGACAGACAGACCGACAGACAGACAGACAGACAGACCGACAGACAGACAGACCGACAGACATTTTTCCCCATCTCAATACCCTACTTTCCAATTTTTAATTTTTCAATATTTATTTAATTATTTTATTTATTTTTGACTTTTTTTTTTGTTTTTCACGATATTTTTAAGATGCATTAAGCCTTCTTTCATGCTTTTTTCTTCTTTTTCTGACTTTTACTGGGAAAGTAGGCTAAAAAAAGAAGGATGTTTGGACTAATCCATTAAAATTCTAAATTGGTTCGAACGGGGAAAAAATCTACAACTTCAATTTATGAAATAAAATATTGCAGCGAAATTTTCTTTAACGATTAAAGAAAATATTAGTAAAATATATAATCCTTCAAGGAATTTTTCATTCCCAATTTCTCTATTTGCAACCGCATCCCGATCGTAATTTTCATGTATTTAGCACAAGTGCTTTTATGTACAAAGTAGTATGAAAAGCTTCAGTATGTGAATGTATTAAAGAAGAAAAAATAATTTTTGTTTAGCGCCTGTTTCAGACTTTCTTTTTTCTTCTTTTCTTAATAATAGTGGTACCCGTCCGGCTTTGCCCGAAGTAGAAAATTAGAAGGTCAATTGGTTCGCCTGTGTATTTACAAATAATGGATGATGAATTTGCTCGTCCCTGATATGGTAAGTCGCTCTGTATGGCAGTAGAGAAATTAATTCCACAAATGGTGGCTTAAAATTGAAATGGAAAAAGGAACAAAATTGAATTCTCGAAAAAGTGCTTTGAGGTGCATACTCTCATGCCATAAACTGAATGTGAATGAAATTTCATGAAAGTCTGCCGAATGGTTTAGGCGCTATGCGTGTCACAGACATCCAGACAGAGTTCCGGACAGATATCCCGACAGAGATCCAGATATCCAGACAAACTTTGAGCTTTATTATTAGTAAAGATGAAATTTACGTAAAATTCCTTATGTATGGTATAGTTACAAATCATTTTGAAGTAATGCTATAAAAGCTTTTTAAATTGAAGTACTAACCCAGTTTAAAGGTATCCTACAAAACAGGGTCACTTTTAACGGTGTCAAAAATGTGCTGTAAAATAAATCATTAAACAAAAAATAGTACAATTTTGCACCAGAAAAATAAAGTTATAGATGTAAAATTTAAAAAAAAAAAAAAAAAAAAACTAGTTTTATTTCATAGCATCGCAAGATTCATGTATTTATTGTATTGTGTAGACTAGAACAATATAGGTTACAAAATATTTCTACAACTTAAAAAAAAATCAAAACATTATGCGAATCACGAGCCGTAACATTCAAATAGGAACTTTAGAGCTAATGGATCATATAATAAGCTGCGTGCAGTGTTGCCAACTTATTCTGTGAAATTAAAAGGAGAAAACTGATATTGTAACCTTACCTGCAGAGTGCAGCATTGGGTCTTCTAGTTTTTAAATACGCCCGCGCTAATAGATGACACTGCACTAGTCGTTAACGCTAATAAAGAACCGGAAATTGAGACTGAAGGCAAAATATCAACTAAGAATAAACTGGAAGGTAAGCTTTGAAAAATCAAACACCACTTCATAATTTTGTAAATTATGTGCAGTTTGAAAACTTTTCTTGCTATATACATTTTATTTTCTTTATAAATGGCAACTACTAGTTCAGTGTCAACTACTATCACAGGTGTCCGTCCACTAATTGTGGTCTAACTAAATGACAGTTTTGAACAACTGAATAAAATCTGAAATATTTTATTCAAAGATAGATAAGTAATACTTTGTGATTCTTTGACACTGACAAAAAAGTGTTTCTTTAGTTCATGTTGCAGTTACTTGCTATAGCTATCAAATTAATAGCGAAGGCATTCCGGTTCTAGTTTTTTTCACAGAACACACAAAAATAGCTGTCGTCTTCGGTTTAATTACGTGAGTTAATAGCAACAGCTTTCCTGTTCTAGTTTTCTGTACAGAACACTCAAAAATCGCTGTCCTCTTCCTTTTAATTTCGTGAACTAATAGCGACAATTGTCCTGTTCTAGTATTCTTCAAAGAACACAAAAAAAAAAATAGCTGTCCGTTTCGAGATTTAATTACGTGAATTAATAGCGACAGCTTTTCTGTTCAACTTTTCCTCACAGAACACTGCAAAAAAAAAATGTGTAACCTTATTCCGTAAATACGGTAGCAGCATTCTGCATTTTTTGTAACCTTATTCCGGCGACTAGATTCCTCCATAGCAATGGAGTAACTTTACTGATAAAACTGGGGAAATTTACAGTGTTAAAAATTTTCCGGAAAATTTACGGTAATTGTTACTGGCATCCATGTTGCCAGTAACTATTACCGTAAAAATCAAATGTTACAGTAAAATTTTACGGTTTCCTCAGTAGGCCACAGCAACCAATTGGAGCTGGGATCGCTTATTTTTCCGGTATAAATTTCCGTAAAAATCAGCGATGCTGTAAGTCCACCATTTTACAGTAACAATTACCAGAAAATCTTCCTGAATTTTTAACAGTGATAAGCGTTACACCAGTTTTATCAGTTAAGTTACTCCATTGCTATGGAGACAGCTGAGCTGCAACCGCGTTTACGGAGTAAGGTTACACATTTTTTTTTACAGTGAATGCTTAAAAATCGCTGTTCACTTCGATTTATTTAAGTGATACTAATGTTTAATGGTTCACGAAATGGCTGAATTGTTACCCAAGAGTTTTCTAATAAAATAATGTAAGATCTACAATGTTTGCAATTTAGCGGAAAGAAAGATATTGTCGCCGTTGTTTCAAGAGAAAACCATCATAGTAACAATGCAAAAAGCAAGAACACATGTTCTTTGTCTTTACTAATAATAAAGCTGGATGTCTGGATCTCTGTGACGCGCATAGCTTCTAAACCATTCGGCTGATTTTCATGAAATTTGGCACAAAATTAGTTTGTAGAATGGGAGTGTGCACCTCGAAGCGATTTTTCGAAAATTCTATTTTGTTCTTTATCTATTCCAATTTTAAGCCACCATTGGTGGATGTAATTCCTCTGCACCGCGCGAATTACCATAACATGGACGAGCAAATCGCCATAACATGGACGAGCAAATTGACATAACATGGACGAGCAAATTAACATAGCATAATAGCGAGAAATTCATCATCCATTGTTTGTACATATACAGGCGAACCAAATGACCTTTTAATTGTCTACTGCGGGCAAAGCCGTGCGGGTACCACTAGTGTGGTATAAAAGAAGCTGAACTTAAAGAAGCATATGAAGGACCTTCATTCGTACTTAAATTACTAGCTGAAATAATTTAAGTACGAATTACTTCAACCAGAACAAATTCATAAGTTGTTACTAGTTGAAGAGTAAGTTAGGTTACAATTCACATCAAATGTTTTTCTGTTCTGTCAAAAGAAGTATTATATAATGTGGAACATTTCTTCAATGTATTTTTTAACGACATTGAGAAACTAGATGTTCTCATTAAAACTCTCAAATTTGTGCAACATCCAGAATGAAAGAAAAATTTTGAAAACGAAATCGTATGCATTCATTTTGGATTTACAAAAAAAAAAAAACCTCTTTTCCTTGAAGAAAAATACAAGCTAATGGATGGAAGGAGATAAAGCAAAAGTGATATCGAATGTTCTTTTCCATTATAGACAAACAACAGTTTGCATTGGAGAAAGGCCTCCTTACAAAGTGAAGCACGTGCATGCAAAAATAAATTACTATTTTGTTTTTTTAATTTTTTCTCCAACTTACTTCTTTTTCAATGTCTGTTTAAGCTTTTGTATGCAACCACTCCAATGTAGTTTTATTTTCAACTTCAAAAAAAAATATTGTTATTATTATTATTATTATTATTATTATTATTATAAAGAAAAGAAACAAGATAAGATTCATAATACAAACAAATAAATAAATACTATTTATAACCGAAATGCAGTTGAAAAAAGTATAGCTATGAACGAACTGTAGTAAATGATATTCAAGATTAAGTATAAATGAACAATCAAACTATTTTCTATATAGTTTTTAAAAGTTGTTTAACAAGTTTAAATACTAGCATTTTACCTGTTTTACACTTTATACTAACTGTTAACATTTCTAGTGACTATTAAATGTGGCTTTTTATTTATTTCTTTTCTTTTTTTTTTAATGAAACAGTGGTCAGAAGGATATTAAATATGAACGTTGTATTGCAAAGTGGTATGATATTACTTGGATGTAACTAAATAGTAGTCAACGTTTCACGAAAGTAGGACAGTGTAATTCCTTCTTTGATTGAATTTCTTACTATGTATCTCAAGTTAATTAAATCCTTTTGCTGCTCCAAACATTTAAGCATTTCTGTCAAATCGTGGAAACTTTGGAGGTTTCTTTTGTGCGTGTTTTTGGAAAATATTTCTTTAGAATGCATCGAATTTTTGTTGCTGTTGTTGTTGACGTGTACCAGCTAGGCTGACAGTTTGGGGTGCGCTGCTTCACTTTTTCAACTATATCGTAATTTGGTGTGAAGTCAGACTTCCATAGTACATGGCATAAGAAACCGTTCATAGGGGTAGGCAACCATTGATAGCATAACAACACATTCACACAAAGAAGGGACAAGGACATGAAAGAGAAAGTACTGGCCACCTCTGGCAAGTTGATCTCCGTTGCCCGACCAATTCAACGACTCCATTACTTGAAAAAGGGGTGAGAAAAACGGCTTAAGAACTTGCGGATTTAGTTGGCAGTGTATTGGCAGTTTGTCGAACAATATTACTATACCGATCTTTTAGCGAACGGTACAGGATTTCCTTGCCAATAAAAGGGTTGCTATGGTAGCCCAACCACGCCTCTTCTTACTGATTGCTCTCCCTTGAAAGAAATGGACTTGCTCAAGGCCATAGCTCAACTTGTCGGAGCTGAACAGTACATTCATGCCCGAGCCGGGATTTGAACCTGGAACCTCCCCTTCGCAGTCAGACTGGTCTGACCTCTAGACAAGGCGGGCGGGCGGCCACGCATTGAATTTATTGCATTAAATATTTACAGAGATTTTTCTACAATGATAGTTTTTACTTCTTGCTTGAACTTGTGTGTCCCGCCTGTATTCAGAAGGTTTGAAAAATTATCGGGTTCTGATTGAAAATAGATCTAATCATGGGCAGCATTGGAGCTCACAAGTGTTGATAGATGAACTCACACCAGAGTATTCATTCTAAAAATGAAAACATAGAAAAAAAATAAGCTTTCATACTAAAAAAAAACTTTTGCAACATTAAAGAACTCTTAAGTATTTTCTTAATTTTATAATCAATTTCATGCATGTCAGTAAAGTTCATTGCAGCTGAAACAGCTGGAAAGAAATATTATAATAACATTTTTCTTTCATTTATATCTTATTTATGTCAGCCTAATACTACATTAAAATTAATGATCTGGCAGATATGAACATTTTGTTTGTGAGTTATGCTAATTTTAGAAGCTTAGCGTGAGTATTGAATAGGAGAATAAATGTTTATTAGTTCCGTGATCTTACTTGTCATTATGATCCTGACCCAATAATTAATAATTCTTTTTGAATAAGTCAAGTTGACAGAGACGTGTTTATTTTATAGAAGAAAATGAGAGTCTGCGAAAGAAATAGTTAATTGAAATTTTTCACCAGGATACCTTTGCATGTTAATTACAATTCCTAGGAACTGTACGGGTATCATTTAACTGAAGTGAAAAGATGATAAGATTTTCAGAACTTTAGTTAAGGAAGTAATAAGCATTTCCAAGACGGACTAAATTAAAGAAGTTGTGACAAAGGTGACACGAGTGACGCCTTTGCATTTATGAGTTTCATAACTTCGGGTATCAGATTAACGTGCAGAAAATTGATTTTTCTCTGAAATTAGAAGAGCTATGTTTTTTTCGATTGTTATTTAATGTTGTTATTATTTTTTAAAGCTTTTGCCTCAAAACTTCGCTTATGTAGAGAGTATTCTGAGGTAAGCATAATAAAAATTGAAGCGCTAAAAGGCAAAGGGGACGTAAATTCCAAAGTAATAAATTTGAAGATCACTGTTGCAAATGGTAGAAGAAATTTCCGCCTTGTCGAAGGAGAAAAAGATGGCTATGGGTACTGATGTACATGGTTTGGAAAACCTATTCAATGAAGCCTATTTCACTAAAAAAAGATTCATAAACGGTCCGGGGAAAGAACGGGCAACTAATGTTCTTAGATTCTTCCAGATATATATTAGGTAAAACACAGGAAGTTTCCTCCTAAAAGTCAGTAACTTTCCCTAAATGAGCCAGGAAAATATCTAAAGAATTCAGAAAACTTTTCAACCCAGTAGCAGAAGCAGTGCGACGTGCATCGCAGATTTTTGAGAAAGTCTACAGACTATTTTTTAGTTGAGAGAGAAAAATTCATAAATTTACAAAGGAAAAAAAAATCTAAAATGTAGCATGAACTTTTATTAGCATCTATTTTTTAAGCATTTCTCGGTGTCGATCTAGATTTTACGATCAATCTAATTCCAGGTTTATATTGAAGATTATGTTTTAATTTTTAATCTGCTTTGGTGACCGCTGAAGAAATTTTTTTTATTTGGATTCCCAATAAAAGTCAGTCAGGATTCTGAATAAATCAGGCACTCTCAGAGAAAAATTACATATGTTTATAGTAATAGCTTGGCACCTTCCTGATTTACCAGGAAGCACCTGAAGCAACAATGGCCGAACCTAAAGTAGAACTGCAAGCATATAAATAATTGCTTATCAATCTGATATTCTTGCAAACCTATATCCTCCAGAGATTGCACTTCGTCCTTGTCAGTTTGTTCAGTCAGTCTATATGCGTCGCAATTGAGCTTAAGACGAAACACCTAATAAAAAAGCTGAGTATATTCCTAAAACTCGTTGCTAAAAATGATTTTCACAACAGTTGGAAGTCGATATTCATAGTACTGATGTAAAAATTAGAATTGAGGAAACTTTTCCACAAAGGTATTTAATTTCCTCAAGAAACTGGTATTAATCCTTTGAAATCCAGGAATTTTTTGCCGTAAATCATCTGTAACGTTTCGGAAATTTTATACAATGTACGGTTTTGTCTTTGCACCCGTTTTACTCAAAACGTAAAACAACGCACTGACATATCTTTGCTTCTCACAGCCTTAATTACGTTATTTTTCAAGTATGCTATTATACTGTTGTGTGCAAGGTAAACGGCAGTGTCTGCAGAAATGAGTTTTCGAGATATTTGAAGAAACGTGTTTTGGATTCAATACTAACAATAGGGAAATGCTGGAATAAGACGTCTTTTTCGCGCCTTTTTATCAGCGGAAACCAAATAAGCGAGCTTGTACAATAAAGATACCATACAATAGATGACAAAAATGCAAAAAAATGAAAAACGAAAAATTTGCAGTTACTGCCCTTTACCTGCACACGGCAGTATACTCACGTGTACTATTACACTCTATTATAAAAGAAGTGACTGGCATAGGTTATAGCAATTTTCTACGATTTCTATCGATAGTTACGATTGTAAAGCAAAACTAAAGAAGTGTTACTCAGTTTAATTTATGGCAAGTATATTTAACTTGCCAAACTTTGCACGTCAAGAATTTCATTCAATAAGCAAAATGTCGTAGTGATTACCATTAATATGTGGACAGCTAAATGTTACAGTGTGGAAGAGAGATGCATCAGCTTTCAGCGACTCATTTACTTTATACCTTGGTTAAAACAGAAAAATATGCATAGAGATATAATATTCTATACTTGCCAGATAGAACTAAAACTGGAAAGTAATATAGAATACTTAACTTGCCAGTTTTAGTTCAATCAAACTTTGCACTTCAAGAATTTCATTCATTGCGCAAAATGCTGTAGTGAATTTCATTACATACTTCGACAGCTTAATGTTACAGTGTAGAAGAGAGATACATCAGCTTTTGGCGACTTATTTATTTTAAACCTTAGTGAAAACAGAAAAATATCGTTTGTTTCGGCGCCGTGATCACTCCTCCATTCACATTTCAAAGGATTTCTTAATACAATTTAATGATTTAATACATTTGTTGGGTCGGTTATTTCGCATTTAAAGTTTTAATTAGATAATTTATTTAATGGGTGGTTTATTGTACATTTAATGATATTTAATGAAACTCTATTTATATGACAGATTATTTTACTTTTTAATTGATTATTTTATTTGATTAGGTTTGCTTCTAAACGTTTTATTGTACTTTTTAATTTATTTAAAGACTTGTTTTGTTTATTTTTCATTAAAGTTGCCAAATTAGAAGTTTCCATGCAACTTTGATCAAACATGGCGGCAAAGCCATGAAGTTGTAGACTCTCGCCAACTTTTAAATTCTTTGTTATTAAGAGCGATAAATCCATTTCATCGCCAATAATCTTTTACTCTACATTTTGGTCACAGTCGCATCCAAAACAAAAGGTAAGTTTTGTGAGGCAAAACAATTGATGCATGGTCCTAGCATTGGTGGATATTTACTTCAACTTCATTAACTACCTAATGAAACAAAGTTAATTTTGCTATAAACAAATGAACTTAGAAATGAAGAATACAATACTAAAACATTCTATAGCTTTCCAAAAACGAAAAATCGAATTTCCACGCGAACATTCCTTATTCATCTTAATGACTCTCCATAAAAGTCAGACGATTTTTTCGTCCTCTCCATCTTTTTGAATGCAGGATTCCAGCATTCTTCATCGTCTAATACGTGTCTCTCGTACGAATAAAATCCGAAGCAATTTTTCTTTCGCGATCACCATGGATACAGGGTTAAGTGGAACGTGTGGTAAGATTAAACCCTGGCTCAAATAATTTGGTGAAACAGGGCCTTACCATCGATTCCAACCCGCATGGGAAGGACCGTTCTTGCAGCAAAGTTCATTACATAAATGCTATTAATTAAGCTTACGGGATTAAAACGACGCTTTAATGAAAGTGCCCTTTTTGTTGTTATTTTCACGTAGGCCTTATTTTTTAGTTTCCTATTTTCTGTGTTCTTAAAACTAGAAGCTATTTTCTTTACCGAGTTAATCTAAGAAAACATTTTTGTAATGCCTCAAGTGAGCATAGTCAGAAAATTAAAGAATGTGCCTTCCTTTTTTTTTGTATATATTTTCGCGTTCCCTGCTTCCGACGCATTTTGCGCTCATATGCATCCATTTTATCATGGACATGCAATATGTATGCATTCCCTGCCTTATATCTTCATGTATTATATACGTATATTGCTAATCTATCTCAAAACTAAAACATCCTCCAAAAGTGTAATTTGAAATTTCCTTATTAAATACTATGAGTAATTATTTATCCCTTTTCTAAATCTACACTGCGTTATGATAAATTCCAGTTTGTTAACTAATTTATTTATTTATTTATTTATTCGTATTTTTTCCGTTTATTTATTTATTTATTTATTTTTTATTTTTATTTTTATTTTTTTTTTTTTTGAATGCTTGAAAACATGAAAACAATATTAAATCCTTTTGATGAACTACTTTGTTCCGAAGAAGGACGAATATTAAGATATTGTGGACATTTAAAGTTGTTATGTGTTGATTTGTATGAAGAGAAGATGAAGTACAGCTAATACACTGTTTATATTTTGATTTGTCTAATTTTTGTTACTGATGGATTGTATCAAAAATTAAAATATTGTGTAGTAAGTGCTCCACATAAGACCAACCTGAGGTTCAGGGCCTAATATCTCGCTCAGTTTTCAGATCCACATGCTGGCGGCTATCTTAATTAGATCTTGTGAATGGCAAAGTTCATGAAGCTGCGTTCTTCTTTGAAAATATGTTGGCTGTTCGGTGAGTTGTAACGTGTAACTGGGTCACATGTGCAGTAAAGACATTTCAAATAAAAGGTAAACATTTCAAGTACAAGGTTCGCAGAGGAAAGCCTAAGAAAGAACGAAATTTGGAGTTCTCGAGTTTGAATGTGTCACTTTTTTTCTGGTGTTTAAGAAGTTATTCGAGATTTTAATTGTGTGTGGCCAATGCATTGGACAGTTCATATAATACGTGAGTGGGTGGGTCTCGGTTTTTTCTATTTCAGCAGCGATTGGACAGAAACTCCAATGCTTCCTATTATAGTTAATTTGAAAATTGGCGAGGATTAGGTTGCAATAAAGAACGTAAGGATAATTATTTAGACTTTTGTTTGCCATTTCAATGCAGTTAATGCTGCAGCTTCGACGTTTTAGTTCTAAATAATCCCACAACGAAAATATATCAGAAGTAGGGGAAAAGGGGGCACATGTGAGCACGGAGCACATGAGAACATAGTATGTTTTACTAGGCTAACGCCAAGCAAAAATTCTTAAAAAAGACTTTTAAGTAATGGCAGTATCATTCCTATTTTTTAAACAAATTTCCAGAGCAAGGAGCCAATTTAGGTTTCAGTGGTGACAACTTCTTTCTTTTAGCGGATGCAGATGTGCTTTTATAACTGCCTTCTTCGTGTAGAAACATATTTTAAACTACTTAATATAAGCTAAATTTAATTATTTCAAACCATTATGTGAACATTCATGTATATTATGATAATGTTTAAATTTTGTAATTAAATTTAAAATTATTTAGTGTTATAAGTGTATTTAGTGTGTGGCCAAAAATTTAGTGTTATATAATATTTGCAGGGAAAATAAAAACAAAATATTTTCTTTTAACTAAAAACTGAAGTTTAGAATAATTTTAAAATTCATTATCACATATTATGTATGAAGCTAAAACACACTTTTCACGAATAATCTTCAAAAAATAAAGTATTATTTGTACTGTTTAGTCTTATAAGGTTTTTTATTGTTGATCCAGTGATTAAAACATGCTATGAAACTTTAAAATTTGACATTGAGCAGAGTTACATAGTTCGGAAAAAATATTTTCTAAATGACAGTTACTGTGTAATTCAAACTGACACAGTATGGGTTACAAATCCTAGAATGCAATTGATATAGACGTATATGCTTCATATAACGAGTTTTTCGTTGAAATACAATGCTACTCCTGCGTTCAATCGTGTTCACATGTGCCACCCTATAGGATGGCATGTCACATGTCACCCTACATGTCACATGTGAACAATTGAAGAACTTTTTTTTTTAATTCCATAGCAAAAAAATATTTTTTTTTAAAAAATCAGAAAAAAATTTCATGACACAAAGAAAAGACTATTATCATGGCGATCCTTTTTCTATGAGAAACTGGTAATATTTTCGGAGAAATTGAGAAATGAAAAAAATGTTCACATGTGCCCCCTTTTCCCCTACTTTTTTTTAACAATTTAGCTAATTCTAAAAATCTTTTTATTATTTATCAAATCTATTAATTATCAAAACTACGTACGGTCGTCATACTTTATAATGAAAATAAACATCAACAAACTTCAAATCAGCACACCCTAAATTAACAATTAAATTGATTTTCTCAAGATATTTACAGTTATCTCAATTGAAATCTCCTCATAGTATATTATGAAGTCTCCAAAAAGCGTTTGTTTGTTAATCGCGCAAAACTCGAGAACTACACGTCCAATTCCGCTAATATTTTCACAGTATCGTTCCTTCAGTACCGGAAAAGGTTACAGACCACGTCGAAAAAAAAAATCGAAAAATAGTTCTTTTTTTATTCTAATTTAGGCCTAATGTTAACATAAATTTCCGAATATACGAATGAAAAAATACTTACATATATTAATATTATCTATCGTTAGAAAGAGCAAATTTTTCTGAGTTCTATGCAGTTTGCTCCAATTCTCGACCTTTTTTTATATTATTATTACTAGTTTTTTTAGATGATACGCGTCTAAACTTGGTGATATTTTTCCCTCTTTGCTTAATGTCTTTCTCCTTTGAAATAGATAAAGTTACAACTTATATTATTATTTAACTTTTAATGCTTAACTGCGGATGTTTTAAATGATTTTATGCGTATTTAAACTCGACGTTTTTTTCTTTGGAAGTTAGAGTTTTGCCGTATGGTTGCCGTCCTTATATCAGGATTTTATTACTTCATGGAATATGCTTGGAGCTTAGGTAAAATTATATGCGCACTTAAATGTGCACACATAATTTTAACGAAACAGAATCTTCAAAACTAACGAAACAGAATCTTTCATTTCTTTCGGAGTGGGAAGGAAAATTTACAATTGTTCTCTCTTTTTTAAAGCTTTATAGCACGAGGAAAAACGTGCGGGTCGGTACAGTTAGTAAATAATGAAGTCAAAAAATAAATGTTGCCAACAGTAAATTTCAAATAGTTTGCTACAACGTTGCCTCCTTTTTGGCTTCATATAGTAGAAGAATTATTTTCTGTTTTGAAAGACTTGTTGAAAAATGCATTTCTGTAACCAAAATGTCGCTAACACAGTAAATATGGCACACGTCCTTTCTTCCATCTCTGCCTAATTTAAGGAATGGACTCGTTTCTCAAATGATGGACAAGTGAATCAGTTTCGCGATCGGACAATACCGTGAATCCAGCAACAACATTTAGTTCATTATCCTTTTAATGAATTATTTTCAACGAAATATGTGGGACATTACGTACTGGACAAAATGGAAGTTTTCCGTGGAATGGCCCTGAAAGTGGTTCACCTGTACTATATCACTTACAAGGAAAATGCTAAAAAATTTCCCCTTCCTCTAATTCAAGAAAAGTTTACCACAGATTCAGAGAAGCAGGTTTTAAAGACACTTGAGTTGAAGAAAAATCTGGATGAAAAACTGGAAAATGGAAGTTTTCCGTGGAATGGTCCTGAAAGAGGTTCATCTGTACTATATCACTTACAAGGAAATTGCTAAAAATCTTTCCCTTCCTCTAATTCAAGAACAGTTTCCCAAAGATTGAGAAAAGCTGTTTTAAAGGCACTTGAGTTAAAGAAAAAACTGGATCTCTCCTATGATTTGTAGACAAAAAATATGTTATGATTTTTGTTAATCAGCACCGATTATACATTTCCTGAAACATAAGTTATTTTAATTAAAGAAGAGAATTAAACTGTAGAATTTAATCCTCAAGTCTGAGGTCCTCAGGTCTGAGCTTTATAAATATTTGATAGAAAGAAAAATAAACAGTACAGACAAATGTTGGATAAAATGTAAAAGAAAGTATCATTTTGTTTAAACATTACACGTATCCACTTCGAAAATCCTTTCAGGATAAATGCTCTTGATTTAGGAAAATTTATGTGAAAGTTCTCATCCTTTATCCTTATGTTCTGCGTTAGAAATTTGCACATATCGATAAAATCTCCTTCGTCCTTCAGTAGATCCTTTTTATCACCCTTTTGGGTTAGGATTACGGTCAAAATGGTATGATAACGTAAGTATTGATTTTCCAGACGCCGGTTAAAGCTCTTCGACTTTAAGAGAACATTCAGGTTTTTCTTACGTTAACTTAACTTTGTGAAGTCTTGTCAGTTTTTCGGCATTCACAAGGGTGTAGTTTTTTTTTTTTTTTTTTTCAAAATTAGCGTTAAGTAAGAATGGAATGGAAAACAAAAATTTATATCCAAACAATATAATGTTTTTTACAGGGTGTCCGAAAAGTCCTTGACACATTTTAAAAGATCACAGAATAGCAATAAATTGCCGCATGAATATGCAGTTTGGCCCAAAATACTTTACAAGTTCATGACGAGGAAAAATAAAGAAGTATGAAAAATATCTAAACGGCAGTAGTATTTATTGTTAAATATTTATAGCTAAATATTTATTATTATATTTTTTTATTATGTCACATAAAAAAAACTCTTGAACTTGTAAAATATTATGGGGCAAACTGCAAATTCATAAGACAATTTATTGCTTTTCTATTATTTTTTTTAATGTGTAACTTTAACTTGTAAAACTAACTTTAAACTTGTAAAATATTATGGGGCAAACTGCAAATTCATAAGACAATTTATTGCTTTTCTATTATTTTTTTTAATGTGTCAAGGACTATTTGGACACCCTGTATATACAAGGTGTTCCATTTTAACATGTAGGACCTTTATTTTCGCAACCGTTAGTCTTAGATGTATACTTCCAATTGCAAAAATGTTCAAAATCAGATGCAGAATTAAGGTATTGAAAGTTTGAAGTAAAAATAAAAATGTGTCAAAAAATACAAAATTTTCCTTTTTATACGGGCCCCAGGTCCCCTAACTTATGTTTAGGATATAATCTCCATCGAAAAACAATTGCAACACAAAAAGTTTGAAATTAGTGCTACGAATGTTCACCGAGATACGAAACGCAGCATTTTGTGACTTAAACCACTTAATACGCGAGGTCAATAACACCTTTTTGGGGGAAATATAGCAGTTAACAAGTGTTTAAAATTATACGTGTGCATCAAGTGTTGTTTTTCAAATTGTTCAAGGCTTTGCAGTATCACGGCATAACATTTGCATGAATTTTTGAAAAGCAATAAAAAATATCTATACTTTTTTCTTTTTTTTTTCACTTTGACAATCTGTCATTCTTCTGAAAGGACGATAAGTTCCAATCTCATCTTCTGTATGGTCTTTTAAAATTTTGAACTGGAATATGTCTTTGAGTTTTGGTTGCACAAATGTCAAGTTTTTTGTGTCAGTAAATGCAGATTATTTCTCTAAATATAAGTTTGGGGACCTAAGGCCCATACAAAAAGTTTTATATTTTGCATTTTTTGACCCCCTTTTATTTTTGCTTCAAACTTTCAGTATTAACTCCGCATCTGATTTTTTGCAATTGGAAGTTTGCATCTAGGTTTAATGGTTGTGAAAATAGGAGGTTTTGCCGGTTAAAACGGAGCACCCGAGCACCCTGTATACGCACATACGCACACGCGCACACATGTACTCACGACGGGAGCAACATGTGTAAAAAGCAAAAACTCCCTTGGGAGTTTTTGCTTTTTTAGGAGAGAACTCCGATGAGATAGAGATCTAAATACAAAAAGAATTAGATTTTTTTCTCTTTATGCATGTAAAACTTAATAAATTGTATTTCAGAACAATCACAAAATCCTGGGAGTAGTATTTTTTTTTAATGATGTTATGTGATTGTTATTCTACTTCTTCTTTTTTTTTTAAATAGTTTTTAGGAAGTGAAACAATTTGAACATTTTTTTTTTCAAATAAACCTCTACAATAAATTTGTAATCCGTTCTTTTTTCTTAAAAAAAGTTTTTTTTCCATTAAATTTTCTTTTCCTGTGTAAGACTTTATAAACTGTATTTCAGAACAATCGCAAAATCCCGGGAGTAGTTTTTTTTTTTTTAATGATGTATGTGATTGTTATTAGACTTTTTCATTTTTTTATTTTTATAGGAAGTGAAACAATTTTAACAGTTTATTTTCAACTAGCCCTCCCCAATAAATTTGCACTCCGTTTACTATTTGTTATCTTTTGGTATTCGTTTTAAAGCATTAACATCAATGCAAAAGATCGATATTCAAATGCGTGCCAAAGACAAGTTGATTAAAGCGATGTTGCGTTTAAAAAAGCATATTATTATTCGTTTGCTCTTTTTAGAAATCTTGTAGCATTTTCAGTCATTATAATTACTTGATGTTTTATTTTCATGTCTTAATACTTGACATCTCATTAAAAGAGTTCACGAACATATGCTCTTTATTAACTTTCTTTAGTTTGCTTTTCAAACTTTGTTGCATGATTTAACTGAGATTTTATTCCCTTAGGTTAATCTAGAGTCACTGCAAAACACAGGTCTTCTAATCGCCGCCATTTTTAAACCAGTGCACCCACAATAATATTACTAGTACTAGAAAATCGTCCGTCAAGATATGACGGATGAAAATTGCTTCTATATTTGAACGAAGCAATTGATTGAAATATTAAGCCTAACACAAGTGCATTAATCCTAAACTCCAGTTGATAGCGTTCATTGTTGACCACTTTTCCTTTTTTTCTAAGGCCCCTATATATACGAGCCGACGCATCAGCTTAAGATTAGCCATTTCAGATCGGAACACGTGTTTGTTTGGTTGCCTTTTCTGCCAAGTTATCGCGTTTGGTGATTGTTTACTGTGAGCAATTATTAGCGGCACGTGAATTGTTTCTTAAATAAAATATTATTTTCGGCAAATTTGGCGAATTCCGGAACTTTGCTGTGGCAGAAGGCTGCGCAAGAATGAAAAATCTGATCCAAAATGGCTAAACTTAAGCTGATGCGTCAGACTGTTTCTTCATTCCCCTGAAATGACACAGTCATACCAGTGAAACAGTTAAGTGGGCGGATCCAGTTCAGCCTTGTCACAATAAAGCTTTTCCCTGCATTTTAAACATTACCAAAACATATTATCAAATTACCATGTGCGAGTTTCATTGTTATGATGTATATATATGAGGATGGCTTCAAGCCAGAGCTGTGGAGTACAACGAAAAATTATCGACTTCGGTTCTGACTCCGACTCCGGAAAGAACCTTCAACTCCGTCTCCTTTACCCAAAAATTAGTCCGACTCCGCACGCACTGGCAGAGTTGCGCACTTGGATGAAAAATGAACGATTCCGACTCTTGAAATTTTATGTTTACGGCTCTCGTCTCTGACTCCTTTATTCCAAAACCAGACCGACTCCGACTCTTCGACTCCTGTTATAACTCTGACTGCACAACCCTGCTTTACACTAAGGCATGCCCCAGAAAGTACAACATGCACATATTTTACTGGTAATCACCACAGAACATTTGCTGATAAAAAGACAACTTTGTTCATAATGAAATTGATTCAATCTCAACATAGTATAAAATGAAGTGTCCAAAAAGCGTCTGTCTGTTTGAACTCGCAAAACTCGAGAACTACCCGGCCGATTTCGCTGAAATTCTCACAATTTGTTCCTTTAAGTCCTTAGAAGGTTTGCAGACCAGTTCAAAAACAATTCGATGAATAGTTCTTTTTTTATTCCAATTTAGGCTCAATTTTCACATAAATTCCCGAATATGGGGGTGAAAAATTACTTGCAATTAGTAATATTATACTACATCGTTGGAAAGGGAAGAATTTTCCGCGTTCTACGCAATTTGTTCCAACGCTCTAACTTAATTGCGGCGGGAGTTAGTTACGTTTTTAGCTCGAATTTTTTTAGGCTTAGCTGAAATTTAGGAACTACTTTCTTCATTAAATTTATCAATAAAAAGTGAAGGAATTGTCCTACAATTTTCTTTTTGACACCATTGAAAAAAGCTACCTTTTTTACTCCAGATCTAACTCGACCTATTGTCGGAAGTTTAACCCTCTATCTCCATTAGAAAAAAAGTTACAAGCGAATGAAATGAAGTTCAAAAATCTGTTCTCTATTCAAGTTTTTAACCATTTTATTTTGCGTTTCCACGGTAACGCTTTTTTAATCCATTATTTGCATCTTTCTCATTTTTAAATCTGAAATTTATTTTGTTTTGTGTTTCCATGGTTACGCTTTTTAAATCCATCTTTCTCATTTTATTTTAATTTCTTAAAAGTATTTTAATATCTGTCATCATTGTTTGGAGGGGAAATTTTGCATCATGATTTTTTTTCTTTTATTTATGCCTGATTGTTGAATATACGTCACTTGACACAATTTTTGTTTTCAAGACCAGGCAAAGCCGGGCAACGCAGCTAGTTATTTTATAAGGGAAAAAAAGTCATTAAATGTTTTCGAGAGAAAACAGTTGCCCTTTTTTCTTGCCAGTACACATTATCTTTTGTTCAGCTAGTATTAAACTTTTTCACTCTCTTGCAGTCTTAATTTCTTGAAAATGATGAACTTTTCAGCATATTTTCCATCTTTACATCGCTCTGTTTAGCAAGAAATTAACAACATCCACAAAGAGCAGATCAAGAGCATTGAAATAATTGGATTTCTGATCAACAAATTTAAATTTTGTTGAGGGTGGTGAACCTATTTCTTGCCAGTTTTGAGCAATGTAAAGTGGCTGAATATACCAAAAGACTACAAAATCTTTGTGCGCTTAAAGAAATGTCAACAGATGCTTTTGTAAGCACTCATTGACATACACAGTGGGATTTATCGTGCTTTCACGGAAGAAAGGTAAGCTTTAATCGCAAAGTCCCGACTACACAAGAAATTTGCTGTCGAGTTTTTCGACAGAACTGTTTCCTTCAGAATCTTGAAGGGTTTGCAGCAACAAATATTTTTAACTCCATTGTTTGACTGTTAGGAAATCTCCTGAAGTTAACTCCATGTTACCTCCAGTGAATGAAGAAGCTAACCCATTCTAGTGAATAACTTGAGAACTATCAACCGGGGATAACTCCTTGTTGAACCAAACGAACTTGAGAACTATCAACCGGAGATAATTCCTTGTTGAACCAAACGACCAAAAAATGGAGTTAACTCTTTGTTGCTGCAAACCCTTCAATTGTGAAAAAAATCATCGATGCTATCATATTGTATGATCTTTAGTTATTTTCGAATCAAATGCGCTTGGGATCTTACTTTTCGACGCCTTTTCATTCTAGCAAAGATTCTCTAGCAAAGGAATGAAAATATAAATTAATATCCAAATTACAATTTTTTCATAAATATGCTGAAGGTTTAAGGTTAACTAAATTATTCGCTGATTTGGTTCATAAAACTCTGCACAACTTTCTGGAAAAAGCGTTAGCGAATTAATATTTTAAAGGTTCTTAACTTGCGAAATTGGCCAACTAAGTTGTGGACACCTTCCGTTTAGTAACAGAGATATCGCACTTTCAAATTATAATGACAATAATTGTAATTCATTAGGCATCACCTTAAACAAAAATCCCAAACCGCTTACCTTATAATAGATTCAGAATTCAATGAGAAAAAAACTCATTAATAAATCCTATTTTTTATGCATGTGAAATGTTATTATATGTGAATATGTATGTGTGTATATATGTGTATTTTCCTAATACACAAATTCACAGTTTACGTCGGGTCCTTGCCAAGTTCGACACAGTAGTCTTTTAATGATTAGGAATTTTGAAATTAAAGTAACTCAAAAAGATCTAAATTTAAATTTTGACTCATAAAATTGATTATTTCCACACGTTGACAGGAAATTTTACACTATTTTTTTTTAAAAAACCTGATTGTTGAACATACGACACTTGACAAAACTTTTATTTTCCAGGTAGCCTCTGCGACGTCGGGCAACACAGCTAGTAGTTCATAAAACTGCTTTCTAACTTATCTCTAAACATATTTATTTTATCCTTTTATAAATTAGAGTATGCCACTGTTGAATTATTTATCAACTACATAAATATTGGAGCAATGAAGTATTTTCATGCTATGCAGAGTTTAGATGCAGACTACGTCAAATTATGAACAACGAAAAGCCCCCCCCCCCCGAACAAAAACGGTTATCATGCTAAACGAAAATAAATAAATAACTAAATTTAAAAAATCCCTCACTGTGTCCCGCAAAGCATAATTTTTAAAATGATGCAATGGAACAAGTTTTAAAACAGCTCCGAGACCATATATTCACACAGTTAAATGACTTTCGTGTATCGTCGCTCCTGTCCCTTATTTTGTTTACATTTTTTTGCCTCTAAAGACGCTTTTAATAGAGCTCTGCAGGTGGTTGCTGCGTAAAGAGCTTAAAAATATTTAAATGGATCTTGGTGGATACGACCTATTGTTATTTAGGCTAATAAAATGCGGAGAGAAAACCCCCGCAGGTTAAAATCATTTAGGGACATTGAATCATTTCGTAAGATTCAAATAACAAGAAAGAAAAGTAATGATATTAAATTCGCTCCTACGGGCCTGAAGCTTAGCTGATGTTTATCGCACAAACTTCCTGCAGTTTTTTTAAAAGAAACTAAGAAGTTGGTGCTGTTAAAATATTCATTTCATATCTGAAAGTTTTAAATCGCAAATAAGTCAAAGGGGTCGTCCACAAATGGTGACACTCTTTGAGGGTGAAGTGGGTTCGCGAAATTGTAACAGCTTGTGACGAGGGGAGAGAGATGGTAACAAGTAGTGGGACATCACACGCTTTTTTAATCCTCATATATATATAAAGCCAATGTTCGAGTAAAGCTCCATTCGTCATCAACAATTAAACTCGTGCCACGGCATGATAATTTGATAAAATGCTTTGGTAATTTTTGACATGCAGGGAAAGGCCTTATTGTGACAAGACTCCTGCCACGGCATGATAATTTGATAATATGCTTTGGTAATGTTTGACATGCAGGGAAAGGCCTTATTGTGACAAGACTCGTGCCACGGCATGATAATTTGATAATATGCTTTGGTAATGTTTGACATGCAGGGAAAGGCCTTATTGTGACAAGACTCGTGCCACGGCATGATAATTTGATAATATGCTTTGGCAATGTTTGACATGCAGGGAAAGGCCTTATTGTGACAAAACTCGTGCCACGGCATGAATAATTTCATAATATGCTTTGGTAATGTTTGACATGCAGGGAAAGGCCTTATTGTGACAAGACTCGTGCCACGGCATGATAATTTGATAAAATGCTTTGATAATGTTTGACATGCAGGGAAAGGCCTTATTGTGACAAGACTCGTGCCACGGCATGATAATTTGATAATATGCTTTGGTAATGTTTGACATGCAGGGAAAGGCCTTATTGTGACAAGACTCGTGCCATGGCATGATAATTTGATAATATGCTTTGGCAATGTTTGACATGCAGGGAAAGGCCTTATTGTGACAAAACTCGTGCCACGGCATGATAATTTGATAATATGCTTTGGAAATGTTTGACATGCAGGGAAAGGCCTTATTGTGACAAGACTCGTGCCACGGCATGATAATTTGATAATATGCTTTGGTAATGTTTGACATGCAGGGAAAGACCTTATTGTGACAAGACTCGTGCCACGGCATGATAATTTGATAATATGCTTTGGCAATGTTTGACATGCAGGGAAAGGCCTTATTGTGACAAAACTCGTGCCACGGCATGATAATTTGATAATATGCTTTGGTAATGTTTGACATGCAGGGAAAGGCCTTATTGTGACAAGACTCGTGCCACGGCATGATAATTTGATAATATGCTTTGGAAATGTTTGACATGCAGGGAAAGACCTTATTGTGACAAGGCTGAATTGGATCCGGTAACTGTTTTACTGGTAAGACTGTCATTTCATGGGAATGAAGAAACGAAAAAAAGACCAACATTGAATGCTATCTACTGGAGTTAATGTTTATCCACTGCAGTTAGGGTTACAATTTCAACTATCAAAATATATCACCAAACAGGCAACTGCTTCGTTCAAAGGTAGAAGCAATTTTCATTCGTCATATCTTGACGGGCGATTTTCTAGTGATAATATACTTTCCAAACACCGCGTGGTATGTGACGAAGGGGGATGAGAAGGTTTGGTAAAGTATGACACTTTGTGACAAAGAAGGGGGGTTAGGTTTGTAGAATAAAAGTGTGACATCATTAATACACATCCCCAAAAATGATTTTGAAGTTTACTACACTGAAAATGAAATATTTTAATGACTTGTCATTCTTCTGTCTTTAGAAGGGAGATGGTTTTGATCATTGTAATCACATTTAATAGTTTAGTATATCGTCGCCTCAGAGCAACAGTAGGATAAATACTGTTTAAAGCTTCATGGCCGGCGTCAATATGGGGAGATAACATTTCCGGGCTTATTGACCGTGGTCTAATTGGAGTAGAAATTCCAGACGTTTCGGCTTGCTTTGCTGCAGCCATCATCAGTGGTTTGAGTTTTGATGGCTGCAGCAAAGCAAGCAGAAACGTTTGGAATTTCTACTCCAACTAGACCACGGCCAATAAGCCCGGAAATGTTATCTCCCCAACAGTAGGATAGCTTAAAGTTATTTCTGGGATTAGATGTTTCACGCCCTAGCATGATATTTGATAATATTTTTTGGTAATATTTGACATGCAGGGAAATGCTTTATTTGACAAGGTTGAACTGGATCTGGTAATTTAACTGTTTCACTGGTCAAACTGTCATTTTAGGAGAATGAAGAAACGAAAAAGAGGTTAACAGTGAACGCTATCTACTGAAGTTTAGGGTTAATCCACTGGAGATAGGGTTAAAATTTCAAACATCAAAATATCACAAACACGCAATATCTTCGTTCGTTCAAATGTAGAAGCAATTTTCATCCGTTGACAAGCGATTTTATAGTTTTTACAATAACAAACTAAACATTTCGGGGAACGGGGTTCCACCATGTGTCCACTTCAACTACAGTACTATGTATGTATGTATGAAGCTTCCTCCTCTTTTTTTTTTTTTTTTTTTTTGAAGCAATCGCGATTGCTTATTGTTTTAACTTGACCGTAGTTGTTATCTTAATTTCTTTGAGGAGGAGTCCACGCCTCTTTGCGTAGATGCTCCTTCTGGACGACTGCGACGGGGACTCCTAATCTTCTTCGTCCATGTCCTCTGGAATCGACTTTTCGACCCGACCTTCTCGACTTTATGCAACTATCTTTGACAACAGCAGCATCCAGCATCTATCATCTAGTCCCTGTCATTCATTTGGATATCGACCTCTTGAATTCAAATTATGTTTTTCGCAATTATGATTGCATTAGGAGCCATTTGTATGAACAAGAAACGCAAGGAGTAGGGTAATATCGCAGCTCATTTTTGCAAAAAACATAATTTTAGTTCAACAAGTTAAAATTCCAAGTAATTTTGCTTTTTCCTCTCAATAACTGTACACTGTCCAGTCCGCAAGACGAATGTGCTTTGCAGTTAAAAGTAAATTTGAAACAAATTGTTATTCTATATCCGAGAGAAATGAGCTTTTGGAGAAAAATACATCTGAAAAAAAAAAGAGCAATAAGCAGAGTACATCGGAAAAACAGAGGATTAAAAAACAACCAATAACAAAATGGGAATACCCTAAGAATATACTTAGTAGGAAAGGGTATCGAAAAAGAAAAGCTTTCAATCGGGTTAGTAGCCGAAATCTCGTTGGCCTGGGCAAAAAGACTAAGAAAGTCAATTCAGATCAAACAAGTAATAGTTTTCTCAAACTATTTGCACGGGTGTGACATTTTTACGCTGATATTTGCCCTCTATTCTAGGAATTTGAAACCTTGTGTTTTAATTGGGAAATACTCGAACATACGGAGCCATTATAAATCATTATATGAAGCATAAAATTTCTTAACTAATTTTTTGCACTTGAAAAATAATGATTTGTACTTGTTACGGGCGTGATCGTTCATATAAATCATTATTTTTCAAATGCAAGAAAGCTTTTTAGAATGTTTATATAGTCAACTCTCAATCCCACAAGTCTGAAAAATTCGGGCATCAATAAAAACTTCAAGATAAGAAAATATTTATCTCGATTCTCGAGTTATCGAGATCCGACTTTACATAATATGACGCATAATATTTACTTGTATTCATATATTTGAGAATTATAACTTTTTTTTTAAATTTCCAGTCCAGCTGGCTCATAGAAAACTGTCCTTGGATGAAAAGCACAAAAAAGTACGCAAGATAAACATAAAACTAAAAATAAAACACAAGTTGTCTAACTTCCCCACAGCGAGAAAAACAAATGAACCATGAAGCCCTGGACATTTAAGTAATGTTCAGAAACCACAGTTTCGTCGCCTCTGCACGAGAATGTTCTAAAAAGTCATAAAACAACATAAATTGCACAACAAATGCTACACTTTTATCTTAGTTACATTATCAACAGTTTTAATTAGGTGGAAACAATCATTGATTTGATTAATTAAAATAATAGAGTTTGACTTGTCACTGGTTACGATGCAATGGTTGAATAGATCAGAGAGTGTAAGTTTTTTTTTTTTTTTTTTTCAATTTTCACATAAATATCCAAAATGAACCTGGCGACAAAGGATTGCTGTTCATAGAAGGCAACAGTGCACCCCCTTCCTACACTCCCCGTAACTGCCGAGTCGAACCATTGAGAAGAGATAAATGGAGGGAGGGAAGACTTTAATTCGTGAAGCGAAGACCCGAAGTCACGTGATACATTTTAAAGCAAATCACTGGAAGAAATCAGGTTTCTTTCACTTGTTTCACGCAAAACGTGCCAACCATTCGTCGTTGTTGAGTTACGTGACTTGGGGTCTTTGCGTCAGCGTTTGCTAAGCCAACGGTTGAACTTGCTCCCTCCAATTTCATTTCTGCTCTAAGAGTCCAACATGCCCATTCTTATTGAGCTGCGATTGCGTAAACATGACTGTCTCAATTCTTTCTTCCGACAACTGAATTGCGAAGTGTCATTAGTTTCTTTCAGCTAAATGGGGAGAGCGCAACAAAAATTCATCAAATAGCGTGTCGTGTATATGAAGGCAGCTTTATGATTAATGATGTTGCTCCTGAATGGTGTCGCAAGTTTAAAAGTAGCTGGACCAATATGCAAGATGAAAGATTTCATAGATGAAAAACTGTTGCTACAGACGACCTTGTTCAACGAGTTCACAGAGTTAAAGAAACTCTGAGATTCACCATTAGTGAACTATCGATTAAACTAGTGGCTTAGGAGGCAACTCTACCAAACTTACCACAGGCTCAAAGAAACCGTCATAGACCACTTTAACTCATTGGCAGCAAAATTTTATGGAGAGATTACTTCAAAACTTGTTCACAAATTCGTATAACAAATGCATCTTTCGTCAAGGGTGATCATGCAGAGAAATAGCCTTAATTGCACACTAATTTTGGCAGCATTTTTTTCTTTTTGTATACAACTGTCTTTCTTCTATAGGCTACTAGCTGTACCCGCACGGCGATGCCCGTGTTAAAACATTCTTCAGTCAGCTAGAAGAAAGGCAAAAAAAAAAATATTTGGATCCTAAAAACATATAATTTTTGAGTTAAAAGATTTTACTTTGTAAACATCGATGAAAACAGAATCTGGGCCTCAAATTGGAGAAAACACTTTTTTCTTTTTAGTAAATGGTTTGCGTAATTATTTTGGAGATTTTACCAAAAACAACGCGCAGACTCGTTTTTCATAACTGACGAAAGTTTTACACACAGCGTTAAATTCCGTCACAGATCCGTTTTTCCAAACTTTCTAAGAATAAATTAAAAATATATCTCGGCTTTAATTTGAAGGAAACATTTTATCTTTCCGTGTTTCACAGTTTGAGTAATTATTTTGAGTGGTTTTACCAAAAACGTGTATAATAATTGCATTTATTGCTGACGAATCGCATAAGGTTACATTACGCCAGAGTCTCCATTTTTTACTGCTTTTCAAACTTAACTTCAACTTTTCTACTGCTCGAATTGAAGATTAGAACTTTTTTTTAAAACTCTGTAAGAATTCTCTGCGGTTTGAGAGCCGATTCGATTTTTTCAGCAGTTCGTGTAATATTCTCAGTTAAAGCTAGAATTTTTTTCTCTGGTCTTCTGTGCATGTGTACTGCAAAAGATGGCCGATTCAACAATTGATGGAAATTTTCAACGATGTGTTTAAAAATTTATCTAAAATTTTCTAGTCTGAAATTTAAAATTTGAGCTTTGACGTGATGCAGACCCCAGGGTACGTTCGTTTTTTGTACGTCACTGCAGAAACATAAATCAAATTTAGCCTTGAAAACTGGCTCAATTAGAATCGCAATTAGAGAATCGCTTATATCACCTGTTCTAATTGATTGAGAGAAATGGGTCAAACATGCTCTTGTTCAGAAATGAAAACCCTTTCCAACGACATATAATGTTAGGGTTTCGGAAATTTTTTACCCCCTAATTAGGCAAAAAACGTGAAATTTTAGCTTAATTAACCAATTATAAAGAACACTGATTCAAAAATTAGAATTTATTCTTCGAGGTGCACACCCCGGGGTGCGTTCGAATTTTGCTCCAAGTTTCAGGGATGTAGAAGCTATGGGGTCTTCGGGCCTACGGATACAAACAAACAAACACCTTCACTTTCATATATTTAGATATGAATAGATTTTAGAGAGATTGAAACTTTAGAGAGATTGAAAAAAAAAAAAAAAAAAAAAACAGTCCTCGCATTTGCAGCTAGTGCTCACTGTCAGTCAAATAATAGTGTACACAATATGTGTTTTACTACATTTATTTATTTCTTTGAGAAGCAGAAAAAAGTCTGATCCATGTGTCTTCTAAAAATATCAAGGGATGTAACTGGAACAGATCTTAGGTATTTCTTTTTTTTCTTATTGCTAAATATAACAGATAACCACTAATTTTTATGTATTTTCATTAAACTATTTTGGTTCGGGAGGCAAGCTTCTTTAGTTTTCATTACTTAAACTAGTTTTTATTTCTCATTTCTTGCCTTTAATCTTTTTATTTTACGTTAAAAGATAATGCAGTTGAATTCGGTTAATACGAAATGCCGAAAATCCACGAATTCGTTCGTCTTATCCGTTAGTAGTAGCAACCGTGAATGAGTGATACGGAGAAAAAAAACGAAAGAACGCTTTTCTCTATTTAACAAATAATACTACTAATACACACACTGTAATATAACTATTCGTACATTCAGAAAAAAAATCACTTAATTTTTATAAATGAATGTGTTTGAAAAATATTGTTTAAGGAACTTGGTAATCGGCAGTCGTGGAATAGATTGTAACTCTCAAAGAAAGAGGAGTTGTTTTCTCTCCAAGAATATTGAAATGTCCACCTACAAGCAAATGTACGGGCCTTATTTTCTACGTAAAATATTTAATAATTTCTTCTCGATACACAATGAGACTTCTACTATCTAACAAAATAAAGAATAATCCCCCCCCCCAAAAAAAAAATACAATATCCAACTATAAAACATTTTAACTAAAGAGGACAGAAATAATTGTTCGTATTAGCCGATACTTTCAATATCTAAACTTACCTAACAAAATGTTTGTTTTAGTGGGCTTTTTGTACTAAAAGTGAAAGTATTAAGTGAGTTCAACTGTATATTGTAAAATCAGAGAACTCGAGGAAGAGTTACAAAATCTAATTACTGTTTCGTTTAAGAAATGGATGGTTATGGTACAAAAAAAAAGTCTAATACATCTGGAAAAACAAATACAATGTGAAACTTGGAAATTATTGCTTTTCATAGGCAAACAAAAAAAAATATTTTTCTGAATGGGAAAAGACCATGTGCGTTGTGACAAAGAAATCAATTTATTTTAATATGTAGCAGTCACACACATAAATGCTTAAATGTTTAGCTTTTTCCTTCAGCTCTTCACTTAAACGTAAAATCAATACAAAAACTATAGAAACCGATCACCTGTAAAAATACATTTTATTTATTGTGTCTAATATTTCTCTCCTTCTGATTTACTCTTTGGGAAGTTTCTTGATATACTTCATTTCTCGAAATGAATGGCCACGCCAAAACACAGTAACTATCATTTTTCTTGAGTAGTTTCTGGTGTAGCGCACGAAAAAGTCTTTACAGGGTGAATAAAATGGTTAGTTTATTCATGCGAAAAAAGTAATCTCGAGGACGTTTTTTGAGTAAAACTTTTTATGTAGTGTAAAACAAACAGTATTTTCATAGTTCTGATAAGGTATCACGGTATTTTAAAGTACATTTTCATAGTCTTTTAACTATTTAATATTAGTTTTGGTATAAACCAATTATAGTCACTTGGTTCCTAATTTTAACCATTTAGAAGTCATGAAGATTAAATTTTAGTAGCAACAATATTTATAGAACAAAGTAGCTAGTTTTTGAAATAAATATTTGAATTGAACTGCACATTTTAAATTGAATGGTGAATTCCAGGAAAAAGGAGACATGACACTTAAATTTTAAAAATTAATATTCTGTCCCTTGCCATATGCCATTCTCTTCAGAAATAAATGAACTTCTTGAATCTTAATCTGTTTTTTCCTAAGTAGTTTGATGACTTTCAGAAAATCAAGTTGTCTCTTTGTATTTTTACAGAGCAAAAAATCTCTTTTTTGTTACATACTGTAATTTCAATAAACTTGTTATCACTATACAATATTTAGGTTAACTATTACCTTTCGAATGTCTAGTTAAACTTTTTGGTAAGTAATTTAAAATTTCTTTTTTTTTTTCAACCATGAAATAGGTTCATTACCAAGGGGACAATTTGATGTCCTTCCGTTACCAAAATACTACATTTCAGTTATGTCACTAAAAACCTATTGGGTATAGAAACTAATGTTTTTTTTTTTTTGTTATACAAAGCAGAATTATGCCCCTCGACAAGGAGGCATAGTTATAATTTTCATGGATATTTAATTTGTATGGTTTTTAATGGTAACGGAAGGATAAAAAAATACGGTAACGGAAGGACATTTATCTATAAGCTGACACAGGGTAAAATTTCAGCATGCTAGCACAAGCTATTGTTTAAAATTAGTAGTCACATTTAAAACATATATCAGTAATATTTGTGGGAAAATTATGAATGTTTTTATTCAAAAAATATATAGTTTTTTTTTTAATTAAAAAAAGTGATTTATGATTTTATTTCTTCTAATGAAAATGATAAAAATCATGAAAACTGCACTTAAAAGTTCCGAAGTATGTGAAAATCAATTTGTTATGACATGTTATTGATATGACAAGCCAATTTAAGCAAAAAAAGTTGCTAACAAACTTGATATTTATTTTTGATGAATACAACATTGAAATTGTTTTCAGATTTGTTGGCACAAATAACAAGAAAGGACTGTTCAGAGCATTGGTTTAACCGTTAAACGTACAGAGAAAAAATCAGTAAAGTCAGGTAATGGGTCAAAACTTCGCGGCCGAAACTTCGCCGGACAATACTTTGAGGACAAAACTTCGCGTGGACAAAACTTCGCGCGGTCAAAACTTCGCGTGGACAAAACTTCGCGTGGACAAAACTTCGCGTGGTCAAAACTTCACGAGGACAAAATTTCGCGTGGTCAAAACTTCGCGTATACAAAACTTCGCGTGGACAAAATTTCGCGTGGACAAAACTTCGCGAGGACATAATTTCGCGCGGTCAAAACTTCGCGTGGACAAAATTTCGCGTGGACAAAACTTCGCGTGGAGAAAACTTCGCGCGGTCAAAACTTCACGTGGACAAAACTCACGCGGTCAAAATTTCGCGTGGACAAAACTTCGCGCAGTCAAAACTTCGTGCGTACAAAATTTTGCACAAACAAAGCTATATACCTGCATTACTTTTCGCATCTAAATAAAACTTCCTAAAAATAAATTATTTTAGTTTTAATTGAAAATAAATCTTTAAATTACGCATACAGTCGACGCTCGTTATAACGATCACACATTTTAAAAATCTTTCCACTATAATGACTAGTGGTAAAAGTCCCAACTTTATTCCTATATACTCTGTGTGAATTTGCTTCCGGTATAACGACCGTTCTGTATTGCTCAATCAAAAAAAAAAATCGTAACGAAACGCTTCTGAATTTTACTGAAAAGTTTTGAAAAAATAGCTTTAAAATAGGACTAGGAATAAATGATGAAAAGAATTAAAATGAAATGCAAAATTTTCAATCGTCAAACATTTTTCAGTTAGTTAGCTATAGAAGATTAAATTGTTATTATAAAACCAATTCCCCGTTTTCGAAAAAGTGATAAATTAATCTTTATTTAAACTTCAAATCTGTTCGAATTTATTACTTCATTAACTTGTTGTACTTAAATTCATTTAGGATTTACAAAATTAACTTGCAATCAAGTAATTCATGATGAAAAATTAAGTTCTTTATATAGAGTGTGTCTAAAGCGTTCCTGGAAATCATTAAACGATACCCTCCCCCCCCCCCCCCAAAAAAAAAGATACATTTTTACTTTTTAGCTAAGTTTATATGATATGTTTACTGAAGTTCATTGTTATGAATGCGCGAAGTTCTATCCACGCGAAGTTCTGGATAGGCGAAGTCACGTAGTTGACTGCACGAAGTTTTGACCACGCGAAGTTTTGTCCACGCGAAGTTTTGACCACGCGAAGTTTTGACCATGCGAAGTTTTGTCCACATGAAGTTTTGGCCTCGAAGTTATGACCGGCAAAGTTTTGGTCGCGAAGTTTTGACCCCAAACCAAGTAAAAGATCAACTTTCAAAAAGCTGGAGGAATAAAAAGATCCAAAAAGATCCATTATGACCATGGCACACAAAATATGCACTATTAGAATCATGTAACAAGTTATGTTATTAAATATAGTAAGTATCTCAACAAATCGAACGAGATTTTACTTCAAAGTCAACAAACAGACTCTCAGTTATAAATAATGTTAAAAATGAAGATACTGCTGAATCAAAAACACCAAATCGTAAGAATACACCAAAGGATTCATTAACGTTTGGACAAGTTTCGTTAGTTGGATCGAAGGGAAAGATATTAACGAAGAACAATGTTGGACAGGTACTTTATAGAAGATGAAGGATTAGCAATAACTTGTTTGAGAATGAATAATAATGTGGGAATGATCTTCGTGTTTGTTGAGAAAGAAGATAAATGTTCCATGGATTATGATAACATTAATGAGTGTTTAAAGAATTGAGAATTGTAACAGATGGCTCAGGCTTTAGATATCATTATTTGAGACTGCTGTGTTAGCTAGATGAATGTTTGGTAATTGAAATTTTCAAGTTTAACTGTTTTTGACTTTTTGTCCTTCCGTTACCCTTAACAAATACATAACTTACATGCTTAAAATAATTATTTTTTTAAACTAGAGGTAGAATTGTAATGACTGAAGACTTCTGTATGTGCTCTAATTTTTATAGAATTTTGCCTTTTATAGTTTAGCTGAACTTTTGGGAAATATATGATAGCGTAAAAATCATGTCGCAAAAAATTTCTACAAAAGTCTATACATCAGTTTTTGAAAAAATATATATTTTGATATGTTTACAGAAAGAAATGCATCGACTTTTTTGTAAAACTTCTTTCGTTATTGCTGGAATTCACCAAATACAGGACCAAAATTTTATTATATTTCATAAACATGCATTGAATAGATTGATAAGATTTTATATAGCCTTGCCAATGTTTACAGAGTGACTTGAATTATCGAAAGCGGTAACTTAGAAATTAATATAAACTGTCTAAAAAAATAGTTTTAATAAAAAATGAAGTTTGCTTTAAATTTAGTTTGCCTAATGAGGTATAATATCAAAGTTAATTCAAATTAAAGGATATATATAGTAAGAGACACTTTCCTCTTGCTTGTCTGCAAAAATTTAAGGTAAATATTCTGGTGAAAGGAAGACAGAAGTTCTTACAAGTACAGAGAAAGTTCTAACACATGGTTCTAACGCAGCTTAATCGCATCCTAAACGTGTTACAAAAAATTGACCCATGATGTATACTTCTAAAATTTTCAAGCACTTTCAAATGTCAACAAACTGTGACAGATAGTCTTAAACCAATATGCAAAACGCTCAGACAAACTTTTGGTTTTATCATTAGTAAAACATAGAATCATGATGTCATAAGGTTAGCCGTAATTTTAAGATGAAAATAATAAAAGTTAAGCTCTTGAAAGTTATTTAAAACATTTCTTTGACAATGTGGATAATAATAGTCTCTGATTTTTATGTTTCTTGTTTTTAACCCGAGATTGCTCGCGCAGGGTATGACATACCCACCTCTTCGCTTTCAATCAAATTTCTCCCCACCTTTTTTTTTTTTTTTTTGGAAGTGGACGATTCCTTGAGTAGCTGACTCATAGGTCATAACCTTGAAGGAGTAGAAACGGTGGGGACGTTCTGAAATTAGTTTGTTTGGAACTGACTTCTACGGGTGCATCATACCCTGCGCGAGTATTTTTGCTACAGTTCTGAACTAAAGCATACGCAATGCTTCCGAGAGACTTAGAATCAAAACTAGGATCTAGTGAAGACATTGCATCCCCTGCTAAAAAAGCAAAGTCAACGTACAAAAGCTGTACTGAAAGCCCCAATATAAAAGACAAAAATCAAATTTGTGTGTGAAAAATGTGACAAAAACATTTGCATGGACCATATGGCATGTATTTGCAAAAAAATGTAGAAACTGAATGCAAACCTTTTAAGAAAGTATTTTATAGTTATACTCTTTTCTCTTATTTGCATTTTCAGCCTTTTTGAAAAAAAAAAAAAAAAATGAACTCGAAAATACTAAAAAACCTCCTTGGGTATGAGATACCCTGCGCGATACCCCTTCGTTTTGGTCGCGCGAGCAATCTCGGGTTAATCAATTTCAAGGACTCTTCTTTATAACTCTTCACTAATTTTTTATAAACCCTGAATACATTTTCGAATAATTTACTGTATGATTACCAACTTCTCAATTATTGTTTTAAATGACACTGAAACAAAATTTCTATAATTGACTACTCTCTTTTCGAGTGAATAGAGAACGAATGAAGCATTTTTATGTTACGAAGCTAAATCTGATTTTCCACCAGCCAAATCCTATTGAGCCATTACCATTGTCAATGTTAACTTTAAGATGTTGATTTTTTTTTCTAGATTTGTTTTGCGGCCAAAAAATAAATAAATAAGTAAGTAAAATAAATAAAAACAAAATAAAATAAAATGAAAATGAAAATTTCGAATAACGGTTGAAAAAAAAAGATTTTTATTTTAAAGTTTGAGTAAAAACCTTAAAAGTAAAGTCCTTCATCATTTATATTAACAATATAGATGACGCAAAGTTACATCGCTCTAAAACATTTTTAGAAGGAATTTCTACAGATTTTAAGTGTAAGTATATTTTCTAAAAATTACAGCCGAACTAAATCCTGCAAATTAAATAAATAATTGATTGAAATTAAAAATCAAATTACGGTTTCAACTATTTACAGTAATTTTAACTGCGTTCAAGAACCTACACGAAATTAATATTCTTTATTCTTTTGCCCCATTATTTCTTTATTTAAGAAAATATGGCGACTGTTTCTTCGGAGACACAATTGTATCAAAAGGTATTAAAACATGAAACTAATATTTCGTTCAAAAGCACTGCAAAGGCGAATTCCTTTGATTGTTCTTAATAAGCTTAAACCATGCATTTCAAACACAAATAATTTTAAAAGCAAAGAAATATTTTCATCACGATATGTATTTTAAAAATGATATCCATTGTGCGTCTGAATCTTGTTAAGAGCATTTTCCGTAAAACTACTTAAAAATACATAAACTATTTTCTTTTGCGATAGGATTTAAGCTTTTCTATGAATATTTTGAACCACGAAATTATTCTTGAATATTTAACAAAGAAATCTACTTAAAACGCTCTCCGTAATTTTCTGTTAAAATTTCAAAGGCATATGTGTGTACACGTGTTCTTATTTTTTCTCCCAGGCTTAAAATAAATCTTTCATTTCCGGGAATGATATTCTTTTGAAAACCATTTTTCATGAATTTCGTTGTTGTAAAAATATCAAATTTGCATAATGCGGACTAATTTTTATTTATATCTAGGCTTATTAAAGCATACAATGAAACCTTGTTTAACATATAGTGAAAAAAAAAAAACTTGCAATCTTGTTAAAAACTTTAAATAGCTTTGAGAAATTTATTTTCAACATAAGATTAAAGAGGCAATGTCTAATTACTTAAAAACATTTTGAATTGCACTTTTTTTTTTCTCTTTTATCATGACACATTATTACAAGGAAATAAATGTTGCGATATATTAAACTCGCATGTTCGTTGCACAATACATCGCAGCTGTATTACTTTCTAACGAATGTAGAGTTCAACAAAACTGATGAATCTTGGATTCTCTGAAACAATAGTTTTGAAAGTGCGATTACAATTTACATCGCTCGAACATAGTTCCTTGAATGGCTGCTACAGTACAAAGTATTCTGTGGTTTAGAATCGTACAGAAAATTTTAGAACGCATTTTCTCATTAAGTTAGACTAGGTTTCAAATAATTCAACAATACACGCATCTATTGTCCGAGGGAACAATAAAAGTTAAAATATTAGTTTCGCTGTTATAAAAGTTGCAAGAAAATTTTAAGTAACGATTGAATTGAAGATATTTTCAACTCTTTACAGGTAAACGGCAGTATCTGTAAAAAGTTTTCGAGATATTTAAAGAAACGCTTTTTGGATTCAACACCAACAATAGAGAAATGCTGGAATTAGACTTTCTTCAGCGGAAATGAAATAAGCAAACTTGCACAATAAATCTAACGTACAATAGATGACAAAGATGAAAATGAAAAATGAAACATTTGCAGTTACTGCCCTTTACTTGTCCACGGCAGAATTTCAATTATTCAGATAGTAAACAAATGGAAATGAATTTTTAACAATATTAAACACAGCTCAATGACACATTTTACTTTTTGAATTTGCAGTATGTAAATTACGGAAATCACTTAAAATGTTTTGACAATTAGTCCTCACATATACAATAGCAAATGATAAAGTAACGCTCCTAACGTCATCAAGAATGAAACTCACTCCACTATATAATATTTTGATAATCTTTTTTGGTAATGTTTAACATTCAGGGAAATGCTTTATTTTGACGAGGCTGAACTGGATCCGGCAACTTGACTGTTTTACTGGTGAGATTGTAATTTTAGGAGAATGAAGAAACGAAAACGTGGTCAGCATTGAACGCTATCTACTGGAGTTTAGGGTTCATCCATCATTAGGGTTACAATTTCAACTTTCAAAATATCACCCAACAAGCAATTGCTTCGTTCAAATGTAGAAGCAATTTTCACCCGTCATACATTGACCGGCAATTTTCTAGTTTTTAAAATATTAATAATCCATTCAAGTTCGAACAATATGGAAATAGTATTTTTTCTAAAAGAACGGAGCAACGGAACCTCATTATTGGCTAAAAAATTCATAACATCACTGGGTGAACAGTGGTATATATTCTGATTGGCCGGAATAAACTCTGGTTACTTGGGCGGGGAAAGACACCATTTTCAAGATGTGGCAACAATTTGCGTGTGATTGCGATCTTGAATCGTACCCAAGACTTATATAAAATTATTTGGTGATAGCTTGAGAGTATATTTTACATATTATAACTCTACTAGTACCTTATAAAGGTCTTTGTGGGAGCGTCAAAAAATAAATAAATAAATAAATAAAGCAATTCCATTTTTGAAATTATTTTCTTACGTATTTTGTTCATTTAATAAAGTTCTAACTGTAAAATATTCTATGTTGGCAAAATGGTTTTCATTATTTATAGCAAATGTTGTGCTATTAAATTTTATAACTTTTTTTTGGTTCACTGCTGTTGTGAAAAAAAAAAGAAAAAAAACCCAGTTTTTTTCGATGGGATTCCACATTATAAATTTATTTTATCAGCTGATTCAAGCGTGTTCTAAATCTTGTTAGGCTTATTCTGTCAGGGTTGAACTGCTACCATCCTCTGAAGTGGAAGCAAGCATTTGTGGTTTTTATCTTTTCACGGATTTTTTTAATGATTTTGATTTATTTCGGTTTAAGTTGTTTCTTAAATGTTTTCTAAATCAAGTTCCTATTTTATCTTCCAAAAACATACTTTATTAATTTGAAACACACGCACACATGTACACCTATATATGTTGTGCGAAAGTAACTTTAATTCCCAGTTTCCCGTTTTTAGAAGAAAATTAATCATTGGTTTAAACTAAAGCCCCTTGAAAAAGACAGGCTGAGTTATCCGACATTTTGGTTCCAAGACTGAATTGGATCCAACCTTGTTTCTAGTATTTATAAATACGTTATAATGTTCGCTTGTTGCTATGTCGTAAAATAATTGATGATAAGTTGAGTAAAATGTCATTTAAAGTGAATCTAGAACGATAACTAAGTTCAAAATTCAACAAAAATGTATCGAGAAATGATTACTGCAATAAACGTCATTTCCACACCTTATTTGTTTTTAATTTGATTAATTAAATCGTCTTCATCTTCAGAATAAAATAACATCAATCAGGCAACACATCTAAAGTTTGGGCACCAGTTTTCTGCTATGAGGCTTTTGTACAAATAATATTTTTTTTCTCCCGATAATTTTAGAACCAAAATGTCGGATAAGTCGGCTCCCCTTATATAGGAGCCTTAGTTTAAACCTAAATCAATGTACTGTATCACTGGAACATATTGCTAGTTTGCTTAGTAAATTTAAGTAAAATAAAACACACCCATATTTGAATACAATTTTGGAGAAGAATAACTCCGTCTAATATGCATTATAATAACACAAGAGTTAGGTAAGAAGCGATATTTCATGAAACAGTAATGCCAAAGTCTTCTGCAGCAAGAATCATTTGTTCAAATATTCCAAAGAGTCTATTGAACTCAGCCTTTCCATCACACAATATTGGATATTTCCTACCTAGTTCCTTTTTCCCCTTTCTACTTACTCAAACTTTACCATCATATTCTCGGAAATTGTTCTCAGCGGTTTAGCTTTTTCATACAAAGGCTTGAAAAATAGTCACCATTTCCCTCGACATAAGGAAATTTCCTGCGATCGAAGTACAAAATTTATTGCTTTTAAACTTTCACTATTCAAATTTAGTCGACGTCAGCTTTGAAATCATAAAAGTAAACGACAAAAGATTTGCTGAAATATTTTGAAGTTTCTCCTGTGATTTGTAATACTAAGTTAAATTGCAAACGTTATAAATAAATTTTCGGTATAATTTCCTCACGTGTTAAGTTATTCAAACGCTTATATTTATCTTTCTTTCATATTTTTGGTATTGTTAATCACTTCTTTAAGTACCAGTCATTGATCAATTAGGTATATTCTCCATCTTTGCCGTTTCACGTTTGTTTATATGTTTATTTTAAATATTTTTACTACTATTATTATTATTGTTATTATAATTTTAATCAATAGCTCAGCCTAGCCCCATCAAGTTTTCTTGTGACAATAACCTTACAGAAAAGGTCCATCAGCAGCTGCGTTAAAACACGGCTATGATCTTGGTTCTGATATTATAACTGTTTTCTATTTAGTATATGAGTACATACTTCGATGTAAAATACTTAAAAGATAATCGAAAAGTGCCAGTATTTTAGCTACATTAATGTGAACGCTATGCAATCAAACTGAAACACATTACATAAAATTACTGCATGAATTACATGCATGAACATATCACTACAAATTAAGTTTATTTTTGATTTTCAATTCCGTTTCTCATACAAATGCGGGAGGGGGGGGGGGGTTGTAAGCTCCATTTTTAAGTTTTTCGAATGTTATGCATTTTTTTTCATTACCATGCGAATGTAGACGGCGAAAATGCTAAGTTTTAATAAAAATGAGGGGAGGTAAGAAGCGATTTCTTATTTAGTAGGATAAGGTCCTTTGTTTTAAGCAATTAGGTCAAAAGATCTTCTAAAACATGAGGCATAACCTTTTTAAATATGATCGAGATCAGTAACGTTACTTGAAGTCTTAATGCACGGATTTTACGACCGAGAAGAGATTTTGTTGGACGGCTGGGATTGAGAAAATGTTTTCTTCTTCTAAATTCCAAATGTATTGCACCTTTCTTGCACCATTCAGTCTATGTAATGGCCACTCAGACGAAAATTAAAGATTCATTTACCAAATGAAACTGAATAAAATGGCACTCTCAGGAATCGTAGGGCGAAGCCTGTTATTTTGGGGGGAAAATGGCAAGTTATAGTTTTAACTGGCGACAAAACATTTATGGTCTTCACAGATCGGAAGGTTTTTAAGGATTATTAATATTATCTTTGGGTTGTGTAATTAACTAGAAAATCGCCAATCAAGGTATGACGGGTGAAAATTGTTCCTACATTAGAACGAAGCAATTGGCTGTTTAGTGATATGCCTGTTTAGTGATATTGCCTGTTTAGTGATTTTTGATAGTTGAAATTCTAACCGTAACTCTAGTGGATTAACCCTAAACTCCAGCAGATAGCATTCATAGTTACCCACTTTTTCGTTTCTTCATTCCCCTGAAATGAGTCTTACCAGTAAAACGCTTAAGTTATCGGATCCAGTTCAGCCTCGTCAAAATAAAGCCTTTCCCTGCATGTTAAACAAAACCAAAACATATTATCAGATTATCATGCCGTGGCTCAAATTTCATTGTTGATGATTTCAGGAGTGTTACTTGATCATAGGCTATCATATATACGAGGGTGTGGCTTAAAAAACTTGTCACAAGCATTCTCACTGTTTTTGACGCTCTCCATAACTTTGTCACAAAGTGTTACCACTTTGCTATATATTTTCATGTAGGTAAACGCCATACAGTAGAACCTCTTTAATTCATAACTAGCAAAAATACCCGGGTCAGTAATAGTTATGAGAAACAATCGTTACTTGCCCTTGTTTTCTGTTTTAAGCGAAAGAATTCAAAACAACCCTTTGATTGGCGATATTTTGTTTACATGGTGTAAGCTGAGAAACATTATTACGTAGCCTTTGGCTTCAAAAACAGCGACAGTTAAAAAAACCACCAAATGCATCAGCTACTGAATCTTTATGCAAAAATTTTTGCGATATTTCTGCTGATTGATTGGATAGTGAGTAAGTGTCCAATCCGCATAAATAATAATAAAAAAAAAACGCTAATTACATTTAAGTTCCGTTTAAATGGAAAATGATCAGCCAAATCCTTTTATTTTTAGCCAATCTTGTGGAAAAACGTTACTTTAGGACTTGAGAAAAGCCTCAAAAAATCAGACGAAACACAAAAATATTTAACAATACAACAATTCTAGCTATCGACTGGGAGTTGAGATGATACACTAAATAATGAATTGGATTGATGAAAGCCTTCGAACAGGGAACAAAAAAGCTCATAACCCGTTTTTTATACAACTTAGAAACTTTGAACAGATGCTATCTTCAGCAGAAAAATTAGCGCTTTCGATAGACACATAATGTTAATATGTACACGTTTTTTTTCTACCCCCATATTGGGGCATTTGTGCGAAAATTGGGACTAAAATTGGAATAAAAAAGAAACTATCAATCGGATTTTTTTCGAACTGATCTATAAATCTTCCCAGTACCAAAATGAACAAACGGTGAAAGTTTCAGCCAAATCTGCCGGGTAGTTTCAGAGATCTTAGGGAACAAATTTACCAACATCCATTTTTATATATATAGATTTAATAAACATTTCAAAAGAATTACCTCTAAGACGAACTGCATTTGTGATCCAAGTCCTGCTGTTTATTTTATTCGGAGTAAACAGACTACATTAAGACGAACTCGTTTTAAGATCCCTTTGAAGAAGCTTTAATGTCCCTTTGAGTTTGTTTTAATGCGGTACGTCTGTATACGGGGAGCGTGTCCGCATTGTACATTTTCCTTTGCCACTTGTCAAGCTAAAACAGCATAACCATAAACTTTAGGTTTGGAAGCACAGCGTTTCAAGTTTTGTGTTTAAACTTTAATGGTTTTCGTGAAAATTCTAAAAATACCAATTTGCTTTATTGATATTTCGATGCTTAACTTGCCAAATCGTTTAACTTCATAAAACAAAAAGTAGAGAAAAGTTATGAAGAAGTTGGTGTGGACCTCGTGATACATTTTATACCTTCACATGGTCAGAAATGTTCTGAATCAAAACTTTAATATAAATTCACATGCTAAGCATTGATTAAGCACCATTAAAGCAGAAATGAGAGTTTATTAAAAAAGTGGAGTTAATTGATTTAGCAACTGAGGCATCCATTTGTAAGTGCAACTGCAATAAATTCCGCACTTCCAATATTGCCCCTTATATGTCAATAAAGGCAGCGGAGCCGAACTGATTTTTGGAAAAAGAAGTCGTTTTGGAGTCGAAGACTCTAAAATTCTCGGTGCCGGAGTTGGAGCCGGTCATTTTCCCTCCAACGAAAACCCCAAGAAGGTTTCTTTTTAAGTTTAAACTTTTACTCAGGACTGCGGAGTCGGATTTGGAGTCGTGGGGTCAGAGTCAGACTTATTTCGGGGTTAAGGAGTCGAGTCGGTTATAAAAGGTTCAAAATAGTAAGAGTCGGAGTTGGAGTCGTTCATTTTCCCTCAGAGTCAGGTACTTTGATAGTGTTCCGGAGTATAATTCGAAAGACGGAATGATTTTGGGGTAAAAGAATCGAAGTCAAAGTCTATGTTCGTCTTTTCCCCTCTGATTCTACAGCCTGCTTTTAACTTTCTGCCGAATTTAAACCTTAATCATCATCAATGTTTTTCACGCAGCATATAATGATTGAAAACAAAACAAAATCATCATTGAAAATACGCATTTTTATTTATTTATTTTTTCAAATAAACAAAAGATTAAAAAATGAACATTAACATAAAAAATATACGACAATTTAAAATGCTGTTTTGAAATGTTTTATTTGAACCAAATGTGTGATGTGACACTTTATCTGACTCCTCTCTCCTCTTGTCAGATACTGTCAGTTTCTCGAACCCCCCCCCCCCCCTAAAAGCTTGACATCATTTATGGATGCCCACTAGGACTTCATCCCTTATAGAAAATGAACTGCGACATATTGTAATGTGTAACATTTGAACATATTGTAATATGTAACATTTTGCGTGTATGATTCTAAGATCTAAAGAGATTTATTACTTGTAAGAAAAAAAATCTTCAAACAAACATTTTTGTACATATAGAATTGCACAAAATCTATCGCAACTGACGTTGCACAAAATATTAAACTCTGCATGTCAAAAATAGTGATGGCAAGATATTTAATGGGCTTCAGTCTGGAGTTTATGATTTGTCTACATGATCTTTAGAAAATTTCCTCCCCTTACTATAAGGGTAATGAAATGTCTAGACATGCTGTAGTTTTCAGGATTATTCATAGCATAAATCAATCCATTCTCAATTTCACAAATAAAATTGAGAGACTTCGGAAATATTAAATTCCATGACGCAATGGATTAAAATCTCTGAAAACTGATAACTAATGCATGTGCTTCTATTGAAGAATGTTAATGTCGAAAGGTATATGTACCACCAAAACATTTTTTTTTTCTTTTAGTTCTTAACGACGGATTTGTCGAGGTTTCTAAGTTGCTTCGTCAGAAAAAAAACGACTTTTTAAACTATTTGCCCAACATGAAGGAGTATATATGTATAAAGTCTGAAATAAGTTATAAATGTTAAACAATTGCGGTTGAGAAACAAAATCTTCTGATACGTATTTTAAAATAGGTACTAAGTTTAAATCTATTTTGAATATTTTTAGATTATAATTAAATATTTCGTGAAATGTTAGAACCTATTTTTAATGTTTATAATGCGGCAATAACTTTTCATATGAAGCACATGCAGTATCCTAAAGCTGTTTACAAGTATCTAAGTCGTTAGGTTAGTTATAGTGAGACGGAAAAATATTGAGAATAAAATAGCTTGCTCGAGTTTGAAATTTTTCAAACTTCGGGCCGGTACATAGAAAGTAAAAGGTGTAAGTTAATTTTACCCAAGTTAGTTTATATAGACTTATAGTGGCGCGTGTAGAATGTACTTTAATTTGCGTATATCTTTATCGCATTTCGTAATTTAACGTTACTTTGTTTTTAACCAACTGTTTTGTTTATTGAGAGAATAGAAAGACAGCATTCACGAGGATTCTTTTGGGGAAAAAAATAGAGAGATAAGGAACTAAATGATAGTAGAATATTTACTACGGAGATTATATTTTGGAATAAAAATTAGTTTTGAGTTTGAAGTTTTGCCTATATATGTACCTTCTGTCCAAGGGCGGAGTCAGACTCTTTTTAAGGAGGGGGCGATATACTCGTTTACTTACCTGGTACTAAGTATCTCATTTGCACATTCCGTAAGGGAGCTTCTCAATAATTTTTCTTAAACAGTCAAAATACAGAGATTTAGCCCAGGTGGGGGAAACGACAGGTTCAAAATTCTTATCCTCTCCTTTTTTGCAAACAAAAAATTCTAAAATTGAGTTTAAAGAACTTACATTTCATGAAATTCCAAGGAAATATTTCGAAACCTTCTTCCTTTAACACCATCAAAGTTCGCTTAAAATTGTGGAGGGTTTTTTCAGTTTCAAAAAGTTATCCAGAGGAAAGTCTCTATACCCAATCTTTCCCCTAACACTATAGTTGAAATTGTCAACAATCACGTTTTAAATTTCCTTTAAACTACCAGGGGGATTGCAATCTTTCCGCCTCTTAACAGCAATAAAGATAGTGAAAAAATTTCCTTCAACTTCGATTTCGAAAAGTTTTCGTTAGGGAGCTGCGAACTCCATTCACAATATTTAAATATTTGCGACTATATTTAAATATTTAAATATTTGCTTCCTCATCGAAGATGGTGAGTTTTTAGGACTTGAAGTGGGGGAGGGGGAGGGGGGGAGTTTGGCAGAGTTGTGTTAAACATTGCCTTAAGGGAGGGGTGATGGGACTAGTCCCCAAACATTTTTTTGTATGTGTCCGCAGTTGCTTTTGTCTTTGACACCATTTGAAATATCACTTGTGTAATATATATCGCACAATGTTCCCAGTCTTAAATTTATCTACGAACTTTTTTCTCGTCTCATGTTATGAAGTAGTACTTAATAACCTAATTGATTTGCCCAAACACCGTCAATTGCATCCAACTTTCTGACCCAAATAAGACTCCTTGAAATCAGCTGTGTTTTAAAAACACATTTACTAAATTCAATTTTGTTAATAATATCATCTTTTTTAATGTTACAAACTTTTTATCCCTGATTATCGCAATTTAGTCATTTTCGACATGGTATTGTATGGTTTTAAGCCTAGATGTTCTAACTTTTTAAAGGCTTAAATTGTTTTAATTGCTCCAGTCTCTTTTCTGCTTGAGCCCTAATTGCATCTTTTCTGTAGTGAGCAATATATTAAATAAATAAATTCTGAATTACTTGTTAGCTTAATATGACAGTTTCTGTAATTGATAAACACGGTTAGCAAAAATAATTCATTAGGTTTTGAAGGAGATTTACAAGTTCACAATGTCCTAAGACGGGT